>NC_136487.1:166962851-167055351 GCF_053919585.1 Euprymna scolopes | reverse complement strand
GTGGTTTCAGGTATAAGGGTGTTTTTCATGAAAGACTGCCGGGGGGTACCAGAGATTGGATCTCAGACCAGCACTTGTTATGAAAATAACGATAAAACAAGGATAGGCTCGCAACGTCTCTTCTGTGGGAGACACGTTGCAGGAAAGGGAAAAGGGCATCTCTGACAAAGCCAGGAATTCTATTTTGTACTCTGTCAAGGCAAGCGAGGCTATTTTAGTAGCTCCTGCCCAGATGTGGCAGCAGTACTCCATCCTTGGGCGTACTTGGCTTTTATAGAGATAGAGAACAACATCAGCATCTCCTGGAGCTGTAGAAGGATCCGACCATTTTCCCAGCGACCTTGGGCCAGACTTGATGTGTGTGTTCCATTTCAGATCAGGAGTAAAGTTCAAACCCAGAAGCTTATCAAAACATGGAACATCCCCTAGACGAGATCCATCTATTTAAATCGATGCCAGATGGGATCAGACCGTTGATGATATAAAGATAGGAGCTTCGTTTTAGATGCATTAAAAATAACCAGACACCTCTTCCCTCACTCTACCAATACACATCTCTGTTAAATACAACAAAAAAACAACTAATAAAACTATATAATACATTTGTCTTTACATGGTAAGCTGTTGTGCTCTAGTTAGAATTACAAGAACATGGAAATATGTATTGTAACCAAAAAACTAATTGTGGGAGACTGACGACTATGATGTTTAAAACAATAACAGTTAAAGAGGTCAATTAAGTGGCAAGCCAACCTTTTAATTGCAACGAGAGGGGACAAGTAAAGTAAAATCTTCGCTAAACAGCGAATGCTGATTACTTAATGTTATTTGTTTACATTTTTCTTATAGAGCGACGACTTGTATTTAAATTACAATTAAAATTAAATGCGTACTAATAACATTACAATAAAAACAATTGAAGCATGCATGGTCCCCCGTAAATGCACAGTAAATGAGACATAATACAAATTACTATGTTATTTGTCACGCCCGAATTTAGCCCCAAATGTCCCAATGGGTGTCAAGTCCTGCTGAAAATGAACAAACGTTGCAATTTTAGGCCTTTCCATGGGTAAATATGATTTCTGCACCAGGGGAAAAAATAAATGGCGAAGTCCACCATTTCAGAAACATGCAACACTGCTAAATAGACATAGATAAAAAAATTGGACAAACACGGGAAAATAATCCCCAAAATGGAGGGTTTTTATCGGCAAAATTATATCGAAATCAGTTAGGTACAACTTTTCAGAACAATTTATAAAAAATCCAAAGCATCATTTTTTTTAATAAGCACAAAAGTGTACATTTTCGCTATTTTAACCCGAAAGGCATCCGTTTTATTCTATTTTATTTCTTATATCGTTTTGAATTTTTGCGCAAAATTTCAAAAATATCAAGCTGTGGTTATTGAAAAAAGTGCGGACGGACAAACGGAGGAATGGATTCATGCGAATTTACAAGTCCTCCCTTCTGTTTGTTGGGTGTCTAATAAATCTGTACAACTACAATACTTTACAGAAAATATCATACACACAAAATTTGCTGATACGCGCACGGGAATATTATCTATCAATGTCTAACCAGTAAAGATGATATACTATATATATATATATATATATATATATATATATATATATATATATATATATATATATATATATACATATATTTGTTTATAACTATTAGAATATACCAGCAGTTCAAATTAAAAACATCTATAGTAATGTAGTAAATATAAAGAAATACAATTCTGTATCCAAATGGCATATGCGTCTTTCTTGTGATCTGGCACTTTTTAAAATATATTTTTGCCATTTCTTTCCCTGTGTAATAAAGAAAATATAATGGTTTAGACATTGTGGAATCATAAAAAAACACGTAATTCTATTTGATGCGCATCTGATAATTGAAAAAAAATAATTACACCAATGGAGTAGAAAACTCACGATTTTAAGTAATCTTGAGAACATTGATAATTACTTCTTAAAAAAGAACATGAATATATTAAGGACTTTCGCTTACATAATTCGTAGATATTTATACTTAAGACACTACAAACTATGGTAGCACATCGAAGACCGTAAATGACAAACTTCTCTCTGATGTTATTCCTTCTGATCATGAACACATAGTCCTATGGGGAAAGAGGTGGCTGGTTACGTTTAATGCATATAAAACCGAAAGCTGCTTTCAGGACTGCCAGCAACCACTGTAAAAGAGTAATAAAAAATGCAAGAGAGCTATATGCCCAGTCTGTTAAATTCAAGATAGCTGATCAGCGTCTTGGTTCCCACCAGTTTTGATTAATAACAAATAGGATCCTGAACAGAAGTGTGCGTTCTATCCCAACAATTATCAATGGACCAGAGGTCATCTCGTCAGCGTCAGACAAGGCCAAACTATTCGCAAATAACTTTGCAGCTAATTCTACACTATGCGACGAAGGCCATCAACTCCCCATATTTCCTCCTATAACACAGAACACGCTAGGTAACATACAAATATCCGTGCATGAGGTCGCCAAGCTAATCAAGAACCTAGATTCCAGTAAAGCAACTAGCCCTGATGGAATCCCAATTATAGTGTTAAAAAAGCTTCAATCAGAACTTGGTCCCATACATACGAAACTATTTAAGCGTTGCCTTAAGGAGAAGTGCTTTCCGACTCCTTGGAAGACCTCATCAGTTTGCCCTGTATTTAAGAATTTAGGTGATAAATCATCTCCCTCTAAGTACAGACCAATAAGTCTCCTGTGTGTTATGAGTAAGTTGATGGAATCGATATTAAATAGAGAAATAGTCAACCACATCAGCAGGAATAACCTTCTTAGTGACACACAATACGGTTTCCGCTCTGCAAGATCTACCGCAGATGTGCTGACGGTTATATCCCACAGGATTAGTAAATCTCTTGACAAAGACTTCCTTTCTAGGGCAATTGCTCTTGGCATATCAAAGGTCTTCCACAAGGTATTGCATAAGGGTCTACTTCACAATATTTCCAGCTACGGTATAACTTGAAATGTTTTCTCAATCATTAAATCATTTCTCTCCGATAGGCTCATAAGAGTAGTTGTAGATGGACAAAAATCAGAGGCCTGCGATATAAATGCTGGAGTCCCTCAAGGGTCAATCCTGGACCCAACTCTCTTCCTGATCTACTTCAATGCCCTCCCTACACACATACTTGAATCATTCGTTGACATCTATGCTGATGCCATCTACGGCAACACATCAAACACTGTAAGTGGCAAATTTCTCTCTGATTCTCTCTCCTCTGATCTCGAGCGCGTGGTTCAGTGGGGGAAGATGTGGCTGGTTACATTTAATGCATCCAAAACCATCCTATCCTTACATCATCAACGCTCTGATACCCAGCTGGCATCAATTGTGATGGATGGCTCTCGTCTGGGTGAGGTCCCGTGTTTTGACAAGCTAGTGGGTTTGACCTTTACTCCTGATCTGAAATGGAACACGTACATCAAGTCTGTTGCCAAGGTCGCTGGAAAGATGGTGGGATCCTACTACCGTTCCAGAAGATATCTCACTACTGATGCAATTCTCTATCTATATAAAAGCCAAGTACGCCCAAGGATGGAATACTGTTGCCATATCTGGACAGGAGCTGCTAAAAACAGCCGATCCTGCCTTGACAGAGTACAAAATAGACTTCGTGGCTTAGTGGGGGATGCCGTTTTCTCTACCCTGTAACCTCTCTCCACAGAAGAGACGTTGCGAGCCTATCCTTGTTTTATCGTTATTTCCATGACAGGTGCTCGTCTGAACTCCAATCACTCGTCCCCCTGTCCTATCTTTCACGAAAAACACCCGTCTAGCTGAATCCACTGTGAAAAAATTCCCCCCTCTTTATCTGTGCCTAGGTCGAAACGTGGATTCTATGAACAAAGCTTCTTTCCTAGAACTGCACGCCTGTTGAACTCTGTTCCGTATGCCTGCTTCCCACCGGACTACAACTTGGATGTCTTCAAGTCCAATGTTTACAAATTCCTAATGAACCGCCCCCTTAAGTAAACTCTTCATCAAATCTCCACACTAACGTAATGTACTTGCAATAACCCTTATCCCTGAGTGGCTTCCGGGCCTTGATAAGTGGTGATCACTTTGTAAAAAAAATAAAAAATAAAAAAACAACTCTATCTCTCCACCATGTACGTCCTGATGCCAATCTGGCATCGGTTGAAATGAATGGCTTTCGTCTTGTTTTGATGAACTTCTGGGCTTGACCTTTACTTCTAACCTTAAATTAAACACGCGTATCAAATCCATTGTGAAGGTTGCTGGAAAAATGGTGGGATCCTTCTGCAACTCAAGTCGATATCTCATTCCGTATACTATTCTGTACTTATATAAAAGCCGGAACCGGCCAACGATGAAGTACTGTTGTCACATCTAAACAGGATCTGTTATTAGCAGCTCATCCTTCCTTTATAGAGTTTAAAATAGTCATCGTAGCTTAGTTGGGTGCCTTTTCTCTCACCTGCAATCCTTTTTTCCCACAGAAGCGACATTGCGAGACTGTCTCTGTTTTATCTTTATTTTCATAGCAAGTACTCAGCTGAGATTCAAAATTTCATGAGAAGCACTCGTCTAGCAAAAACCACAATCGATTATTTCCCACACTCTTTATTTGTGCCTAAAAGGGATAAATAAAAGCATTAACTTCCAAAATCCTACCCACCCCCTCATACCCTTAAAGTACCAGAAACAAACCTGCTTGCTTCTTCCTTCTTTTCGAGGTGACCTCAGGAAGACAGGGTCGGGGTCTTCAGAGCAAAGTGAAACAATTCTCATCCATAACTATTAATCTATTTTTGTCTTAATAATACCTACATTTGTGTATTATATATATATATATATATATATATATATATATATATATATATATATATATATATATATATATATACATATATATATGTATATATGTATATATATATATATGAAAAAATGATTAATAAAACATGTTAAAAGACATCTTGAAAAAGCGTTACCAACATATTGTATTAAAAAAAATGTAAGCACAAGATAAGTGGATAGTCGTTAATCCGCGGAGTTTCGAAGAACTCCTCACTTCTCATCAGAGGGCAGGAATTAGCAAAATGTGGGATCGGATTTTGACTATAAAAGTATTTAATGAAACTACAAGTAACTCACAGATCTTACTTGGTTAAAAAAGGTGAGGTAAGGGGAATAGGTGTTAAAAGAAAATAATAAAAAGATTTCACATGAATGGATAGCCCGGTGAAGGGTAAAAAATCCAAATATGGTAAAATCCAAAACGGTCGAATTAAAAATGACCAATCCAATGGGTAAATTCCAAATGGTCCAAAATAATCCAAAAGGCAGAGTTCCTTGAAAAAAATCGCAAATGGAATGAATTAAAACTCATTTAAAGAAAAAAAACACTGGAGAGAATATTTAAAACACGTGTGTCAAGGCTGGAGAAATCAAGTAAATTCATATGATACGCTCTATTTCCTTTTCGGTTTTATTGAGCTTTTACATTTGGTTGAGATTACTTTACTTGTAAATATTAACTCTTTAATATTTAGAATATATTTTAAGTTTACCATTTTGATTACCTTGGTAAACTTATTGTAATTCTTATTTATATATATATATATATATATATATATATATATATATATATATATATATATATATATATATTTGATTGCTTATTTTTTTCTTGGACTTAAATCTCGAAACATCTTTACTTTACTTATCCTGTGTTGCTATTATTCTTGTTTTTAAATCTTTTTTGTCAAATATTCCTGATACTACTCTAAACCATCCCTTAAATAAGAGTATCCAATCTAAAAACATAACCCGACTCCACAGTTCCCATTATTGGAACTTAAATATAAGCTGAAGCTCGAAGGTTCTACCTCTGAGTATCTAATGCAAAAAAAAAAAAAAAACTTCCACGGATTAGCATGGAGGGGACTCTATCTTCAATCACTATTCTAATCCGGGAAGGGGACAAAGGACTTATACAAAGTAGATATTAATAAGCCCCTCTACCATTTTTAATGAAGAATAGATAATGCCGTGGATGTGTTATCGGCAGCTCCAGTAACTCTCGCTTCTCCTTTTCTGTTCGTAAGTCTTCATTTCACATGATTGATGTTTTTGACAAAGGGTGAAGAAAAAGATGTTTCCCAGGTCGGTAGTACTTCGTGAACAGTAGTCTGAGATGCAGGCTATTTTCTGTATCTATGTCTATCCTTGTGGTCATGCCCTTAGTAAGGTTTCTGGAGGTAAATGTTTTCATCTGGGCTGACGTTAACCGCCTGATAGTCAGGGACCCGGACCTTGGATTAACAACTAAGGAGGCTGTCCTATCAGAAGGCGTAAAGTACTGGGGCTGCTCTATTGCCATTTGGTGAATGGACTCTGGACCAGGCAGTAGTCTCTAGTGGGGCCACTGGATTTAATACTAGTGGGAAATTGTTAGAGCTTTACCTTATCATGTGCTACAAAAATTCGTCTTTTCTGTCTTACTTTCCCTCTCTGTACTGCTCTAACACAGTGCGCTGACATGTTCCACAAATCCTAAAATAGTCAACATGAAATATCTAAAAAAAAAAAAAACGATTAAACCTAGAGCCCCATCCTCCAACGTAGATTCCTACTGCCATGTCTCCTACTCCAAAGTCAGGGGTCCACGTCCCAACTTTCCAGAGGTTGAAACCCAATTACAAGAGACGAAACCAGACATATTCTTTCTAAGCGAAACTGATATAGAGCAGACCGTCTCTCTAGACGAGTTCATAATTAAAGGATACTCTAACTTAACATCTAAATCTGCATGGGCATGGAATATGTGCCTTCAATAAAGATGGCTTCCCGTGTGGCAGGGATAACTCAAGAGAAGACTCTAATTTACCTTATATGTGCTTCCGGGTTGCACTTTCTTACTCAATAGCATTTATATTGGCCCTCTATAGCCCCCACAACAGCGGACTTACTATCTTTAAGAGTATATTGCAGAAAATTGACCACATGCTATCAACTCATCCGGTAGTTAACATTCCCATTCGCAGTAACTTCAATGGTCATAATGCGGAATGGCTGACGCACTAAAATAAGACTGATGATGAGGTTCTGTCATGATTTTACCATTGCGTATGACATCACTCAGATTGTTCGCGAGCCCACCCGTGTGCCCGATACTACCGGTCAGTACGCAAGCCTCCGAGACAGTTTTCTCTCCACTTCCCCTGCTATGCTCAGGTGCCGTTCTACCTCCTCTGGGATTCTTCGACCACTCAGTTGAATCAGTTAAGATAAAAATGAAATATAATAAGTTTACAGATGTACATCTCCACCGCACTGTATACAGATACTCTATGGCTGACTGGGATTGCTTCCCTACATTCATATCTGATCTACATCTCCATTCCATGTTTACAAAGGATGTGTCCTGTATAGTATCAGACCTGCCTGAATGGTTACTTGTAGGCATAGACCAATTTATGCAATCCAAAATACTCAAAAAAACCTAACAGCCAGTTATAGTTCTCTCATGAATGTGCTGCTGCCATCGCACCAGAAATCACTTCTTCTATAGCTACCTACGTAATATACGCACTGAGAATAATGATGCTTTCAGGATCGCCTGCAGCCACTGTAAATGTGTAAAAAATGCAAGAGAGCTATATGCTAATTCCCTTATATCTAAAATAGCTGTGCAGCGGCTTGGTTTCCACCAGTTCTGGCAAATAGCAAAACCTATCCTGAACAGAAGCGTGCGTTCTATCCCAACCATTATCAATGGCCCTGAGGTCATCTCATCAACATCAGACATGGACAAACTATTTGTCACAAATGGTCCCCAATTCGATAAGTCTTCCCAATGCGATAGAACACCATAACTCACCGTATTTCCTCTTACAACACACAACACACTAGATAACATACAAATATCTGTGCGCGAGGTCGCCATGCAAAGCTAGGACCTTGATTCCAGTAAAGCAACTAGACCTGGCGATATTCCAATTATAGTGTTTAAAAAGCTTCAACCAGAACTTGGCCCCATACTTACCAAACTGTTTAAGCGTTGCCTTAAGGAGAAGTGATGTCCAGCTCCCTGCACAACCTCATCAGTATCCCTTGTATTTAAGAATTCAGGTGATAAGCCAACTCCCTCCCAACACAGTCCAATAAGTATTATGTGTGTCATGAGTAAGTTGCTGGAATCCAAATATATAGAGAAGTTGTCAACAACCTCAGCAGAAATAACCTTCTTAGTGTCACGCTATATGGTTTCCGTTCTGCTAGATCTACAGCAGATACTATAATATCTCATATGATTAGCGAATCTATGGACAAAACTTCATTTCTAGTGCAATTGCTCTTGATATGTAAAAGACCTTCGATAAGGTATTTCAAAAAGGCCTAATTTACAAGATTTCCAGCTACGGTATAACTGGAAATGTTTTCTCAATCATTAAATCATTTTTTTCTCCGATAGGCTCATAAGAGTAGTGGTTGATAAGAAGAAATCAGAGGCCCACACTATTAATGCTGGAGTGCCTCAGGGGCCAATTCTGGACCCAACTATCTGCTAGGTTTAGTGTAAATGTCGGCTATATTATTTTTAGACGTCACATAATTAATAGTAATAGAATTTTTACTTATTTCATCCCTTATTAAATGATAACTGATATCAACATGCTTCGTCATTTGATGAATCCTAGAACTATTTGCTAATAAGATACTGATCTGACTATCACAATGAATTACTATAGGTATTTTACTTAGACCTGGTTTTAAAATAGATTTTAGAAGGGTGTTCAGAAAAATTGCCACCTGCGCGCAATGAGTGAGAGCCACACATTTTGAGTCACAAGTAGAAAGGGCAACAATTCGCTCCTTTTTAATTTTCCAAAATATCATAGGTCCAGTTTTTGACAGTTTAAAACAATACGCCGTCATACTTTTTCTATCCTCAGAGTTACCCCAATCTGAATCTGAAAATCCTTCTCAATTAGTGCAGGCAAATGTTAGTTTGTTGGAGTCCTTTGTGGTATCTCGGTCGGTGCGGCAGGGATGTCCGCTGTCGCCTCTGTTATAGCCCTGGTGTTGGAGCCATTCCTCCGCAAATTAAGGGATGAAGCGACGAGACCAGTCCTGCGCGGCATAGCTCTACCTGGCGGCCAATTTGCCAGGCTGTCCGCGTACGCTAATGATGCCAACGTGTTTGTTGCACGACGTAGCGATATTAGAGTAGTGTAGGAACCGATCGCTGATAACAAAGTTGTCACCGGGACCGTAGTCAATCGCAGCAAGTCGGTTGCCCTGTGGTTGGGTGCCTGGACCGGGATAAACTCGCTTCCAGGTGAGTACAGTTGGACGGATTGCCCGGTAAAGATTTTTGGTGTGTGGTTCGGATCTGGACTCCAGCTAGACAAAAATTGTGTGAGGTACAGAAGAAGGTCGAGTCGTCAGTTTGGATTTGGATTCGGAGGAAATTGTCCATTTTTTTCGTGCGGAGGCATGTCAACATGTGTGTTTCCGCTGATCCTTTACGCTTGCATGTTCTTCCTCTGCCTACGGATCGCCGTAACGCTTTAGAGGGACTCCTTTTAAAACTTCTTTGGAAGGGAGTGAAACCGTTCGTATTAAGTCACAAAATGCAGAAAGATAAGCGTTCCTAGTCGGACACTGCTTAAAAGTTTGCACTGGGGACCAACCGTGAATCGAGTGTTTACGCGGCTCATATACGCCCCTGCCGCTGAAGGTCGCAGAAGACCGGCGGGGAAATCGCTTTTCCTCACCGAATGCCGAGCCGCCCTTAGGGCATTGCTAGGTTCGAGTTCGACTTCCCGCCCTTGTATTATTGCTCCGATGGTGCTGGTTTCATTCGAAACCCAGCCCTGACAATCAAAGTCTTCTTGGGTTGCTTAGTTCGGTCGAGTAACCACTTAGAGTGGAAAAATAACCTTATTAGGTCTTAGACTAGGGCAGATATCTGAGTCGATTCTGTTCCCAAATTCTTTGTTTTTCCATCGGCACTAGCAGAGCTTCCAAGGGTGCCCTCTCCCCCACTTGTTTGCCCCCGGTCTGCTACCCATTTGTGTATTTATTTACCTTGGAAGACACCGTCCATTCTCTGCGACCCCAGCCTGAGACAAGTTATTTTCAGAAATAATGTCCCTTAGATCCCCCACTCCCTACTAGGAACAACCTGCTTGCTTTCGACCTCGGTTGGGGAAATGGAAGACAGTGGTCGTTCCAGTGACTTGTAGTGCAGGAAGGGGGTTCCCCTTACTAATACACCCCCATGATCATTTTGCTTGGTAATTTTATTTTTATTTGTTTTTGGGTGTTTGCTAGTTTGCCCCTGCCCCCTTCATCTCAGCCCTATCAATAAAAAAAAATTCTTATGTTGGTAAATATTTTTCTGTTTAATATGTTGTAAATATTTTATTTTTTTCAGAACCCAAAAATCACCTGCCATCCTGTAAGCTGGGGAGTCACGTTTTAAGTAGGTCTCTCATAAGAATGAGGCGTTTAGAATGATAGAACACCTAGTGTAGGGAACACTAATACAGTCTTTGTTTCCACACAATACATAGCAAAGTAGATAGAACGACCCCCGAATACCCCACTTCCCCCTACTGGCCGGGGTGCCTAAGCTTCTTCGGACCCCAAATGAGGTCTTGACAGTAGATAATGCGAAGGCCGAGCCCGAAGGGCTAAATACACATTACCCCATTAGTTCGTCTGATGGGGAAGGTCAGCATGCGGCTTCGGCTACAGGGAGACAGGGTACAAGTACTGTGCGAAACCAGTAGACCTTTTGATAAACTTTGAAAATTACCTTTTAAACGTAATTAAAAACCTAGAATTCCACAATCAACCTAACAATTTCCAACGGAAACTACACAAAATCGTTAGAAACATAAACAACTCTAATAAAATCTTTGTAAAAGCAGATAAAACAAGACACTTTTATAAAATAGATAAGCAAGAATATAACAAACTAATCACAGAAAACATTACAAAAAACTACAAAAAACTAGACACAAACAAATGCGATTACATAGATATAATAAATACTGAAGGTAAACAAATTACCGATAAACTAAAAATTAGCGATAAAGTTGGCAAATTGAAACCTAGAGAGTCATACATTCTGCTTAAAGACCACAAACGGGACTTTAATAATAATCCCAGCACCACCCTGATAAACCCAACTAAACCAGAAATAGGTAGAATTAGCAAAACTATACTTTCTAGAGTAAACAAACAAATCAAACAGGACCTAGAACTAAACCAGTGGGCAAATACTACCGAAGCAATCACCTGGTTTAAAAATATAGAAAACAAAGATAAATGTACGTTCATACAGTTTGACATCATAGACTTTTATCCCTCGATATCCGAAGAACTTTTAAACATTGCCCTAGAATTTGCCGAGGTATACACTAATACATCCTCAGAAGAAATCAACATAATTAAAAAATGTAGATAATCAGTTCTAATAAATAACAATAACCAATGGATAAAAAATAAAATGAAAAATTCATTCGATTTGGCGATGGGTGCCAGAGACTCTGCAGAGGCATCAGATCTTGTGGGATTATTCATTCTATATACCCTCACAAGCATATTCGATACTACGGATATCGGCCTATATAGAGATGGCGGACTAGCTATAATAAAAACTCCAACAAAGTCAAGGGAGAAAACTTTAAGAAAATCATACACAAAGAAATGAAAAAAATAGGCCTAAAGGCGGACATATCAGCTAACATAAAAATAACAAACTTCCTGGACGTCACGTTAAACTTAGATAAAAACACATATGAACCATACTTAAAACATAACGCTACTCCAATTTACGTAAACCCTAAGTCCAACCACCCACCATCAATTATAAAACATATTCCTAACTCGATCGTAAGTAGACTCAGTAATATCTCAAGCGATGAAAATGCATTTAACAGGTCATCCAATATTTACGAAACATACCTAAAAAACAGTGGATACAAAAATATAGATATCAAATATAAACAACAAAACACCAACAACTATAATATAATTAAAAACAGAAGAAAAAGAACTATAATTTGGTATACGGCCCCATACAATCAAATGTTAAAAACAAAACTTGGCAAGAAATGTCTAGATCTTATTGAAAAACACTTTCCCGCAACCAACCCCTTACACAAAATCTTCAATAAAAATACCTTGAAGTTATCTTACAGTTGTTGCGAAAATTTAGAGATGATAATTAAGGCACATAATAACAAAATACTAAATGAAAACAATGTACACAACAACAAAATAAACAATAAAAAAGTAGACACCAGGACAGAAATAAAGACAGCACTAGCAGAAATAATAATAATAATAATAATAATAATAATAATAATAATAATAATAATAATAATAATAATAACAAACCAACCCCGGACAAGTACAACCATACCATAAATAAAAAAAAAACTAATAACGAACAAGATAAATGAAATTGTAGACACCGCACACTTTGCCCAGTCCAAAATAAATGTCTAACAAAAAGCGTGGTCTATCAAGCAACAATATTTGCAAAAGAAAACCCGAATAACAAAAAATATTACATAGGCATGACTTCCTTAGATTTCAAAACCCGATACTATGACCACAAAAGCACATTCAAAAATAAAAAAAACACCGTATAAAAACAACACTAGCGAATAAATACTGGGAACTCAAAGAAAGCGGACATTCGCCGGTAGTCGAATGGAAAATAATAAGACAAGCTACCACATGCAGACATTTAGACGACCCATGTAAATTATGCCTCCATGAAAAATGTTCTATCCTGTACTTTAAGGAACCTCAAAATCTATTAAACTGTAGGCGGGAAATAGCAAACAGTTGTGTTCACAAAATAAAACTTACTCTAGGATAGCGATACAAAATAGCTTTAAAACTAACAATAACAATAGAAAAACAAATAAATAAATTAAATAAACATGAATATACATAAACGATCACACGCATATATATATATGTATATATATATATGTGCATTATTGTGTACACATAGGTATATTTATATGTATATAAAAAAAAAAAGTTAAAAAAGCTAAAACCACTAACCTAGCTCTAAAACAGATCCTTTTTTTGATAAAATGCATGCCCATTGGCTGGTAGGAAGGGGCGCGGTGGATACTAGAAAGCTGCTTGGCCAACTAGTAATCCTCAACATGTATAAAAACAAGAAGCAACGACAGAATTCGCGCATAAGCCTGACAAATCCTATAGTTGGATGAAACGCAGAATATTCAGTGTAGCTTAATCGCCATATATATTTTATAAATTACTAACTAGCTCTACCTACGTATTGAGCACGTTTGAAGTAAATACTTAAAGTTTACGCATAAATCTATACTTTCGTATAGTAAATTTATGTGAATAAATGAAATAGTTATATATATATATATATATATATATATATATATATATATATATATATATATATATATATATATATATATATATATATATGATAATACATAAGATAGGCATTATTCACGGTTATGGACAAGAATTGTTTTAATTAGATCTGGAGACTCCGACCTTGTCTTCTTGACGTCATCTCGAAAAGAAGGAGGCTAGCGGTCGTGTTCCTGGTACTTAAAGGGTATGGTGCGGGTTGGTAGGATTTGGGGAATTAATGCATTTATTTATCTTTTTCCCCCTTTTTTACTTTAGATACCTCAAGGTAGAACCTACGAGCTTCACTTTATAGTAAAGTTCCAATAATGGGAATGGTGAAGACGGCTATAGTTTTTGGATTGGAGAATCTTATTTAAGGATTGGTTAAGAAAAAATTGACAAAACAGTAGAGTTAAGGTGTTTCCAGTTTTAATCAAAACTGCCATGAGAAAAAAAATGAAAGAAACGGAAACACACACACACACACACACATATATATATATATATATATATATATATATAGTCATCCACATACAGTACTGTTTCGCTGTTTCACAGCTCATCAGTGCGGCTTTATATATATATAAATATATACACACACACACATATATATATATATATATATATATATATATATATATGTGTGTGTGTGTGTGTGTGTGTGTGTGTGTGTAATACACTAGTGTAGGCATTATTAAGAGTTATGGATAAGAATTGTTTAACTTAGTTCTGAACATACGATAAGTAGAGTAAATGTGTTTCGAGGATTAAGTTCAAACTGCAATAAGATAAAAGAAACAAAAAACACCAAACATATATATATATATATATATATATATATATATTTATTTATATATATATATATATATATATATATATACGTAGGCATTATTAACAATTATGGATAAGAATTGTTTTACTTGATTAACTATATATGTTAAATCAACATATGTATACGTAACGACTTCCTTTCCTTGATTAAATAAAATATGCATTATAATTTGTTTATAAGGCTCTGGATAATAGAGAGATAGTAGACACGGTTTTATTAAGTTTTTTCACGTTTTATTAAATTAAACGCCAATATATTTTATGTGTCTAAAAGGCTGTAATAAGACTTTTGTATCTCAATGCATCAATATCACTATCGAAATTTATTGTCAAGTATTAAGCTGGTTCTAAAAATCTCGGTGTTTGGCTTGATGCTAAACGTCGAAAAACGATTTTATGTTTGCACTAACCTAATAGGTATAACTTAAAAAAGTAAAATCCTATTTTAATAAACATTATAACTAACATAAATCTTAAGAAACAATAATATAATTGTATATATATATATATATATATATATATATATATTCCACAGCCAAACAACGTCGCAGCCCACAAGACCATGACAGTCAAAGAACTGGGAGTCCAAGACTTGAGTTTCGCCCTCATTTGGGCTCATCAGATAGACACATCCGAACTCAGGATTCGAAACCCGAGCCTCTGACATGCAAGGCAATCACTCTACCAACTGAGCAAACGCCCTGCACACAAGAATTTCAATTAACCAACACAGATCAAGCAAACCGCGCCGAAATCCGACTGTGAAATGAGCCTACTTCGTCTCAACAAGGGACGCGGTTATCCAACCAGCTAAAAACCCCAAGCTAATGTCTCACAAGTAGGAGTTTTAACTCGAAAGGACGATACCATCCAGCAATATTAACCAAGCGAGCAACTTATGATAGGATTTTCAGAATGTGAGAGATTGTATATAATAAATTCCACAATATATGTATATATATATATATATATATATATATATATATATAATTTATATTTTTTCTGAATTTATATTCGAATTCCTATATTACAAAGTAAAGGAATTCGCGATTTTATAAAATAATAATGTCTTCTTGCAATTGAGATTTGAAATATAATATCACTCAGTTCGCAGTTGCATCGATTTACATATAAATTGTGGCATTAGCTGTATTTCTTTTGAAAGCCTGGAAATTTAATATGCGCAATTATTAAAAGGAATAAAATTAGTCTGCCTTACTTAGATAAACGGAACCTGCATTTTACTCTTCAGCTTGGTTACACGTTTACTTATTACAGAGTAAATAATACTGTAATTAAATATTCAACATGTAAGTCAAATAAAAGAAGTGAATGTTTAAAATGTTGTTTGATACGAATCAATGAATGAGAATTCGCGCTGTATCTAGTTTCTTTCCGTACTTTATGTCAGAAGTGATTACATTATTCAGGATATGTAATTGTGCAGATTTAAATATCGTGTTCATAATTCAATTTACTTACAAAATTGTTCAACAGCTAAAAGCAGTATTATTGTAAAGGAAATACACCTTAAATACACAGCAGTCGTTTATATACATATCCAAATATGTTTATGTTTATATATATATATGTATATATATATGTGTGTGTGTGTGTTCGTGTGTGTGTGTATATATATACTAGCATGGGTACTCAGTGTTGCCTGGGTTGACATGTTTGAAACACACCGGTATAATAACCATTTCATCATGGGCTACGTGCATACCCCAACAACAAAAATAAAATAACGGATGAAAGCATGTATATGTAATCGCCCCCAAAAAGAAGTATGTGATACCCTCTCCACCAGATATTTCGGCAGCAGGGCTACAAAGAGAAGAAACTATTCTCCGGATATTGAGAACTGGAAAGACGTCTTTCTCCCAAAGAAAAGATAATTAAAAAAAAATCATTACAACTTTTGTTTCAATAAGAATAGCAGTGAAACCCCGTGCGATCGCAAAAAGTAAATAAATAAATAAAAAAAAATATCTACGAAAAATTAATTCCAAAAAACAATTAAATGACACTTTTATCATTTTATATTTTGAATATAACCCCCCCCAATGGAATTTGTCATATTTTGGGAGTCATTCTGTTCATAAAAGCGAAAGTGCAGAATGGTTTCATTAAAATTAATTAAATTCATCGTTATTTTATGTTTCAAATCTAATCCTCTCCCACCACAAACCAATAAACATGTTTGCATTTGTCATGTTTGTCCCCTTCGATCACAACTTGAAAAAACGCTAGAGAAGACATGTCCGGTTGAAAGTTTTGTGGCCAAAATGGGGTGATAATTTACATTATTTTTGTATAGTTATCCCCCGCGCTAAAATGTTTTGTTTTTTTTAACGCCTTCTTTCATATTATTTATAAAGACTGCTTAAACGTATTAGGCCATAAAAAAATTAATTTTTTTGGTCAATGTCAAGATTTTTCCAACTCCCCCCAAAACATTACAATGGCGACTTTTAATGGTTCTCGATGGTGCTGAACACGAATATAACGTTTAAATTTGAGGCAGATAAATAGTTTTCATGATATGAAGGAATTACTTTTTCCAAAATTGGGGAATCACTTTCCTATATGAATCAAACGTAAAATGAGCACCCACTTTCCGGTTACTTAGTAATTTCTTCATATCATAAAACAAATATAACTGTGATATTCGTTTCAGCAACCCCCAAAATTTACGCTGTTTTTTTTTTGTTTTTTTTACTAAGATATGCGTTCATTTTTTTATCTCATAATTTAGGACGCTAATTGTGCTGTTAGTAATGTTACAAAAGCATACTTTTACGTGTTTCGTTATTTTTCATTATACAACTTGTATAGTTGTGAACAGGTGCCTCTGCAGTTAAACATTTCACAAAAATTATGTTCAGATTAGGAGGCGCTTAAGTAGACTATAGAAGCACCTGGTAAAACTATACATATTCTATAATTGTATACACATCTCCTAAAAAATGAAAACAAAAATATATTTTTGTAAACCGCTCGTGTAGCTTACTGATAGCATTATTTACGTCCTAAATTATGAAAAATAAACGAATCACTTAGTAAGAAAAACGCGCCGGTTGTCGGCGGTGCTGAGAACGAATATCACAGTTAAATTTGTTTTCTGATAGCAAGAAATTATTACGTGGTTAGAAAGTGGGGTGCCTATTTTACGTTAAATTTATATAGGAAAGTGACTGATCCCCCATTTTTTCGAAAAGTGATTATTCATATCATGAAAACAACTTATCTGCCCCAAATTTAAATGTGATATTGTTTTTCAGCATAATCGAAAACCATTAAAAGATTTCAAGGTTTTTGAGGAGGTGGAAAGAATCTTGACATTGACCATATTTTTCTAGAAGTTAAACGACGCTGCGTCACGTCGTAAAAATTGATTTTTTTAAATTTAAATTTAATTTAAATACAGTAAATTTGTAATTGTTTATTTAAATTTAATTTAAATAAACTATAAAGAAAATCTGTTTCGCATGCAATTAAGCACATATGCTATGTTATAATTATTATAATAAATCCTCGACAACACTGATAAACTTTTATAAACAAAAAAACAAAGCAGCAGTGCATGGGTGACTTTATTTATATGTGTCTCTGACAAACTCTGACCTCGTGAGGATGCAAGTAAATGAGGAAATTAGTATTAACTATTTTCCTTACACATAAAAAGGTTACTTAAAAATTAAGAGTATTCGAAAATAATATCCTGAGGATTAAAAGCAAAAATAATAATTCAGGTTAGAATAATATTTCGAAATGAAAATAAAAACAGGAAATATTTAAATACGTGCTCCGTTTAAACATATTTTCAATTAAACTATCACTGTTATTTCCTCTTTTCATTTTCTGGGTTTTGGTTTGAAAATAAAATGGTTTCAGATTTCAGATAAAATAAGTTAAATCAAATATAACTTAAAATTTAAATGAACTAAAAAATTAAAAATGTTTTTATTAGTACAATTGAAACAAAGTTATTATTCAGAATAAGCAGTGCCAACGAGGTAATTATTTAAATAAATTTCATTTAATGTAATATGTTTATGCCCGTAACTCAATAATATAAAAGTGTTTTGAATAATGATATATATTGAACGTCCTTATACACTATAGTGCCTCCTTTGACAGAAGTATCCTTACATGGGCATTAATAGGTATTGACTAAGAGAGGTGTACACGCATATTTCTTTGGTGATTGGCATTTGTATACACATGAACGCTACTACTTTACACATAGATATATATTTAAATAAATATTGTTAAAGACAATAAGTTTGGACAATAATTTCATCATCTTTTTGCAACAAAGTCTCTTCATCAGTAACAATATAAGTTTTTTTTTTAAATATAGTTAAACAAACATAGTTGAAGAAAACAAAGCGTTTTTAATTAGTTACAGATTTTTGTGTTTTCGAAATGATGTTTTTGCGTATCAATCAATATGTCAATATTTTGTTGCTTTGCGTCTTTCCTCACGACTTTGTCATTAATGTGTGAGATTTGTTTGTGATGACAAGAGAAGTGCAGTTCAAATCATTGTCATAATCCTTAACAACATATACAACAAGCATATATCTCTTTCTCTCTTCGCAGGAAATCAATAAAAGAATAATAAAAAACACAGAAAAGTGTAACTTAAAAATGCTTAGTGTTGTATTAACAATGTTTGTTTAAATAAAGAATGCTACCTTAAAATGCATGAATATAATTATATATGTATATACACACACACACACACACACACATATATATATATATATATATATATATATATATATATATATATATATATATATATATATATATATATATATATAAAGATCCAGTAAACGTCAGACGAGAAAAGCAGTGGTAATCATGGTTTCGAAAAACGATATTGGAAGAAGATGATGAAAAAAGGGGGATCTCAATTTTGATCTGACGACATTTAATTTTTAAGATATAATAACTAAAAAACACATCGAATAGCTAGACACGCACAGACACACACACACACACACACACACACACACACACATATATATATATATATATATATATATATATATATATATGGGTGTGCGTGTGTGTGTGTGTGTCTGGTTAAAGTTTTTTTTTAATCCAACCTTACTCCTATTCTATGTGTTTTTTAGTTATTATATCTTAAAAATTAAATGTCGTCAGATCAAAATTGAGATCCCCCCTTTTTTCATCGTCTTCTTCTAATATCGTTTTTCGAAACCATGATAACCACTAGTGTTCTCGTCTGACGGTTACTGGATCTTTGATACGATTTTTTAACGGAAACATGTTTAACTAAACAGATAAAACAATAATAAAATAAAAAAAAATATATTTGCTCTACAATAATATTGTGCATTTTGTTTTTTTTACTATTTACCAGTTTTGCTATATATATATATATATATATATATATATATATATATATATATATATATGTGTGTGTATACTTATATATATATATATATATATATATATATATATATATAGAGAGAGAGAGAGAGAGAGAGAGATAGAGAATATCTATGACTTAGAAACGATACACGATATTTTACAGAAACACAAGACAGAAGAAGTGGCCGTCGTTTCAGATGAATTCACGCACATTAGAAACGAGCGTTTTATTAATTTGTAGACATTAAACTAAACCATTGATTACACATGTATAATAGGTAATGCTGACTTATGTAAACATTTATAATTACATAAGTGAGAATCCTGTCACAGTTATTATGATAAATGTTTACATGAATAAAAGCACGGAATTAAGAGCATGTGCATTACAATATTTGCACGTATAACTACAAAATATTGATTGGGAAAAATAAAATATATCTGATATCAGATGTCTCATTACCACAATATTCGCATTCAACATTTTACAATTGCTGCTACTGAATCATATAAAACAGACACCCTAGCCCTTGTTTCAACCAGGAATCATGATACTAATATTTACTTCAAATTGTGCAGATACAAAAAACAAGGCCACCATGCATTCATATGGCCACTCCTTCTTAAAGGAAGTATACATTGGCGAACACACGATGCTAAATCTTTATTTTTAGAGTGAGATCTCCCTAGTCAATAAAAATATTCTCGAGATAAACCTCAACACCCAAACACATGCATAATTTCGGAATTGGCAATTTCCAAAATCTTTCCGTAGTTCCTAAAAACACTAAGTAATTCAATCGTTAAACAACAGTAATTACTTGGAATGGAAGCCATCAAAGTAAAACTGGTTTTTCAGGACTTCCTATTTAACTCCGCCTTATACTTAAAGAACATTTTCAACTACATTTACTCTGCATACACACTTAGCATTTGATAATTTGGAAGTTAACAATTCTTTTGCGCGAGATTTCGTAAAAACATACACACTTCAAATGCATGATATAATGTCTGCTATATTAATATAAAAATGATCAGTTAAGCAAGCACTTTTTTCTACAAACTCTTAAACACACGCCTGTCGGAAATTGCTTTTACAACCAGCTTAATAATGTATTCAGTGTTATAATTGTACAAACACTCTAGTAAAAGAAAGATGCAGTTAAATTGGTATCTTCTCGGTGAAATAACCTTTATTACCAAAACTCTCAGTCGTAAACATCTAAAATATTTG
Source organism: Euprymna scolopes (assembly GCF_053919585.1). Taxonomy (NCBI): domain Eukaryota; kingdom Metazoa; phylum Mollusca; class Cephalopoda; order Sepiida; family Sepiolidae; genus Euprymna; species Euprymna scolopes. Next base: position 167,034,417 of record NC_136487.1, on the reverse strand, counting down.
TCCTCCACCAAATGTTCTCTCTGGCCGAACGTATACTTTAATGAAGTCTAGTTTTACTTATAATACAATATTATCTGATCCTTAGATCATGCGAGGGATAAAGCAGGGAAAACACGAGCGATATTCTGTTTTATATATATATATATATATATATATATATATATATATATATATATATATATATATATATATATATATATATACATATATATAGATTTATATATATATATGTATATATACAAATATATTAGTGTGTGTATGTGTGTATGTATATATATATTTTATATATTATATATACATATATATGCATATGCTAGTGTGTGTGTGCGGGTGTATGTGTGTGACTGTGTGTGTGTGTGTGTTTCTTAGATAGTATTTTGTAAACATGACCGCAAATAGTTTTTCTTTTCTTTCTGGTGTATTTGGGAGATCATTAATATAGACCCAGAATGGACCTCTGATGGACTCCAGCATTAATTCAGAAAGTTTATGATTTTTGCCCATCAACCAGTACTCAGAGAGAAATGATTCAATAATTGAGAAGACATTCCAGCTATGATATAGCTGTAGATCTTGTGTAGTATACCTTTATGCCATACCTTATCCAAGACCATTGATATATCAAGAACATTTGCCCTAGAAAGGAAGCATCCGTCGAGAGATTCGGTAATCCTATAAGATTAAATTGTAAGCACGTCTGATGGATATCAAGCAGAACAGAAACCACATTGCCCATCACTAAAAAGGTTCTGTTTGCTAAGATGGTTGAGTACTTCTGTATTTAACACGGATATCAGATGATGCACAGTAAACTTATTGGTGTGCCCTTAGAGGAGGATAAACGACCCCCTGAATTCTTTTATACAGGGAATAATGATGGCATTTTCCAACGTGTTAGGAAGCATTTCTCGTTAAAAACAATGCTTACATAACTTTGCCATATGGGCGCTATTTCTGGTTGAAGCTTTCTGAGCACTATAATTGGAATGCTGTCAAGGCAAGTTGCTTTACTGGAATCGATGCGTTTGATAAATTGGCAACATCACGTACAAATATTTGTATGGTTTATAGCGTGTTTAAGATATGAGGACATAATGTGCGTTGACGGCGTTGGTCGTAAAGGGTAGAATTAGCTGCAAAGATCTTGGCAAAGATGTTTGCTTTGCCTGATGCCTATGAGATTACCTCGGGTCCTTTGATGATAGCTGGGATGGAGCATACACTTCTGTTACGGATTCTGTATGCAATTCGTCAAAACTGGTGGGACCCTAGCCGCTACTCAGCTACTTTGGAATTGACAGACTGGGCATACAACTCTATCGCATTCTTTATTACTGTTTTACATCCATTGCTGGCGGACCTGAATGCGACTGTAGTCTCAGCACACCTATTATGTTGGAAGAAAGGTAAAAAGTGGTTTCCGTATGCGATCGCAGCAGCTCATTCTGGAGAGAACCACGGCTGGTTTGTAGGTTTTTGATGGAACTTTTCTAGGGTGTAAAACGGTTTCTACCTAGAATTAACTAATCGTCCATGTCGGATTCTATAGAGGAGACACCCATTTTAAACATGGAACACAGAATTAGATCTGATATAAATGTGCGGAAGCTTTCCTAGTTAGCCATAGAAATATACTCCATTAATAAAATGTCGAACATAAGTATTTATTGCAGTATTCCATTACAATATATTATCTATTATTTATTAACACACGAAGAACATTAGATATATGAACACGTGTGTCATGTTCAAATGAAAGATGAATCCGTAATTGAAACACTTATAATAAACGGGTTTTCATCATATTTTATCACGCAGATCTATTTACAGTACATACTTATTTTATAATAATCGGGGACTAAGCAAGGTTATGAAAGTAAATTATATATATATATATATATATATATATATATATATAGAGAGAGAGAGAGAGAGAGAGAGGGGGGGAGAGAAAGAGATGGATAGATAGCTAGATAGATAATTATAGATATATAGACATATAGTTAAAGAGATATATAGATAAATAGATAGACATAAAACAGGCACGGTATATTGTAGCATAACTGAAATCATATCTTTAAGATACATTGAACAGAAAAAATAATAAAATACTTCAAAAGTTATTATCTTGTAATTTATTTAAGTATGAGCAATAAAATAATGAAAAGTTGAATTATGTTCCATTTTAAATGATTATTGATATTTAAGAATTGAAACATATTTTTTGTGCGTAGGAAAAATGTTCAACGTAATATATTCTGTTTACAATTCGGATGAAAAAAAGGGCCAACAAGTTAAACATGCTGTTTAATCTAATACATATGAAGCATGGTAAGGTTTTTTGCATAGGGTCGTGAAATTCGAATGAGAAATAATGATTCATAATAAGTTTAAATAAGACGTAATCGAATGTTTTTCATTTGTAATTTTAGAAGATAATAAATATATTTTTTATAATGATATACATATTTAAAATATTAATCTAATTTGAAAAGGGTTTAGTACTTTTAGTTACTTCTTTATATTTTTATATTGTTTAATTTCCTCCTCATGTTTACCATTCTCCCACATTATTCCTGCCACTAGCACTAACTATACTTATGAACCCGTCCTTTGTATTTCAATTTAACCTCTCTATTTATTAATTATCTATTATTATTTCCTCTATTTTTGTTTAAAAATTTCCAGCTTTCGCATGCCTCCATTTTAAGATTCAAGATTCATACTCTCTTTATAATTCCTATAACATTTCAAGAATACTTCTGCCTAAATTATATACTTCTTTTTTTATTAACAACCATGCGAATCGCTTACCCTTCTTTATTATGATATTCCCCTTATCCTGTGTTATTTACAATATTTATGATAATAAACATAAACAGCATATATGCACAAATTATAAATATCTCGGTTTTCATCTTTATCTTACATTGAGTATTATTTCCTTCTGTATTATATGCTTTACCGTTTATTTCCTGGGATATTCTTAGCTTGATTTATCTTTTCCTATATTGTTAACCAAGATCTCCTTTAATCTTTTTTATGAGAATCATAAGGTGTCGTTATGTCTTGCTACAATGAGTGTTGAAAATACATCAATCTATCATTTTTTACAAATTTAACAGTCACATACCTTGTTTCATACTAATATAAAACTTATATTATCTAATATTTACAAACAATTTTGATGCTCCACTTCATATTTGTAACTTCTCATAGGTAAAATAGTCTCAATTTAATAACATCTTCAATATTTCTTTAATCAAATAAAACATTTATTATGAAGTATTTCCTCATATAAGTAGCAAATATCAAGACATTTTAGAGTAAAGTTTACAATATTTTATTTAACACATCAATGTATCTATATATATCTATAAATGTGAAAGTAGATGTCTGTGTGTGCCCGTCTGTATGCATTTCTCTACGCAATAACTCTGTTAATTTTCAGTCTACAGATCGAAATGTTATATACAGGTATTGTGATTTGCGAAAATCTGTGTAATTCGTGTTCGGCTAGAAATTTGACGGATAAGGGGCCAAACTTCAGCGAATTGACCTTTGAGAACTCTAGCAATCTCCTCCCGTAATTTTGGGTATAAACACTTGATATGTTATATATATATTGGTTCCTTGGACATGGTTCTAACTTAATAATTTTATTTGAGCCCAAAACAGGAAATGCTAAGGGTCAGAATAGGGGCACAATTTTACAAAACTTTGACCTCTCTACGGTCTCTACAAAATTACGCAGACAATTTCAAATTTAAACATTTTAAATGTTACATAAAAGTTATTCAGAGATAGGTCAAGCTTTTAATCGGTTTGGGTCGAAAATTAGAGCTACCAATATATAATGTATGTATGTTTGCATGTCTGTCTAAAACATTCCATGGGGCGACGGAGTTTCACAAGATCAGTATCGTTTTGAAGCTGTACTTTTCAGAGGACAACTTCTTAAAAATTGGCTAAAAACAAAAATGGCTTATCTCTAAACTGGCCACTTTCCTACAGAGAAAAGTCGTTTTGTTCGTCGATATTTTCGAATGCCATATTTTCTTTTTGATTGTCTAGCCTTTATTAAAACCTACGCCGCTTCCTTTTTGACGGTGGTCGAAACAGCAAAGACGACACGTTTTCCATGTTCTTTTCCTTCTTCACCTTACTGCTCGAGCCTACCTTCTTATAACGATTTTTTGCTCGACACGCACCTCCAAATACTCTGACAACACCGGTCGCCTATGTTTGTGTGAAATAAAAGGGAAGATTTCATTATTATAGCAAAATCCAATATATATGGTTGTAAATATTCACTGATATCCAAGATTTAACAATAGGTTGGCCGATTAGTGAATAGATAGATAACGTTTCGAATCTCTTAAAATATCCAGGGTTATAGAAAAAATAAGAAGTATGTGTACAGAAATCCTGTAGTGAAATGCGGGAGTAAAACTCACTTATTTCAGCCTATTCCGATTTAGAGTGGTCATAGAAGGTTATATTTGTAAAGGTTCTGCTTACAATTTACTTCTTATAAACTCTTTTTCACTCTATATTTAAACAATGCTTCATGTCCCTCTTTTGACAAACAACTATTATTTCCATAGACTAGATTTTACTCCCGCATCTCATTACAATAGGGTTGTAAAAAACATATTGCCTTAAATTCATATAGATGTTCGCGAAAACTGTTGTGTTACATTCTAAATTTCTCTGTCCGAATACACCTAGTGTGATTTCACTCCATATTTTTGACGGCTTTCGAAATAGAGTGATTTTCTTGTTTTCTTCAAAAGTGTCAGGGTAAGAGAATTTGTGGTGAGTTTATTAACTTCATTTTGTATTTTCATTTTTGAACAAAGATTGAGAATAACTCTGAGATGTGTTCCTTTATTTCTATTTTCAATCAATGACATTGTAAGATAAGTGATGACAGATTGAGGCCAAGCTATCAGTGTCACCCAGTTTGGGCTCACTTCTTCAAAATAAAACAGTTCATTTATAAAAATGCCTAAAACTAAAGAGTTAGCTAATATGCTTTTGTCAAAAATCATTGATAAGCAGAAGAAAGGAAAAGGGTATCGAATAATATCAAGGGAAATTAATCAACCACTTACTACAGAACGTTATTAGAAAGTTTAAAAGCACTGTTGAACTTGTTGCAAATGTTCCAAGATGTCGTTGGCCAATGACATTTAACGAAAAAGAATCCAGATGAGTAAGCAGCTACGTACAACAACCCTTTTCTTACTCGTGGTGAAATTAAATCCGACCTCAGAGGAGCTGGGATTAATGTGAGAAAGGATACAATCCGTATAGTTCTAAATCGTGCAGGTTTTGTATCCAGGTCCTCAAGAAAAGTGCCATCATTGAATCTTAAACATGTCAGTTCACGTTTGAATTATGTTAAAACATATGGGGAACACACCCAAGAATTTTGGTATGAGGTAATCTTGTTAGACCAAACAAAATCCGAATTCGTTGGAAGAAACACCGCAACACATGTATGGCGTAAAAATGACACCGTCTTTAACAAAAAGAATACCATTCCTACGGTAAAGTTTGGTGGTGGTTCGATTATAGTATGGGTCTTTTTTCATCCAAAGGTACTGGTGAACCAGAAATCATCAATAGTAGAATGAAATGACGTATGACAAGGATATGTTGGAGAAAAGCCCCCAGAAATCTGCTGATTGGTTGGGACATAATAGCAATTTTGTGTTCAGCAGGACAATGATATCAAACATACTGCCAAACTAACCAAAGAATGGTAAGAAATAACGGAATTGACATTCTTATTTGGAACTCTCAGCCTCCAAACCTCAACACAATTGTAGATTTGTGGAAAATATTGAAGATATGTTCACAAAAGGAATCCACAGCATATTCAACAACTAGAGCAGGTCTGCAAAGATAAATGGCGCAAAATACCTGCATATATTTGTAAAAAGAATGTGTGCGACTATAGAAAGGCATTGGAAGCTGTTGAACGCAATAAAGGCTATGCAACTAAATATTAAATCAATGTATCCAACACTTTTGCGTTAGTTGATGTATATTTTTCCTTTAATATAAACTTTGTAACCTTTATTTGTGTAATACCTACCCCAAATATTTGTTAGAATAACAATATAAATATACTTACCAAATTTTAGGTAAAATCTTGAACTTTCATTGAAGGTATGAATACAAACGTAATGCACCGAATAATTTTACACCTTAAACCAGTTCATGTGCCGTTAAGTTTCCTCTACTACTACTACTACTAACCTACTTTGACGCAAACCGTGGCTTTTTTAATTACACATCACGATAACACAATAAGGTGAACTATATATTTATGTCATCGTTAGTATTAAGTAAGTGCAGGAATCCTATGGTCGGAGATTATGTGTCCTTACACTCAGTATTTGGCTCTTTCCATTTTATATATGCTCAGATGAAAAAGAAATCCACTTATTACTTATAAAATCTTATTGTTATTATGAGATGATGTCCGCAACAGAAAAGGTAACAGACGAAAATGGAAGAGACTTGGATTCAACATTCCAGAAAGGGCGGCCGCGTTAATTAATCGAATTGCTTTTTCAAACACACATTTTTGTACACAATAATAGAACGGTTCAGTCCTAGAGTGTGGGACATTGTTTGCTTAAGGTTTACTAATATAACTTTTTCGTTAAATACTGCAACAGCTATCTCACACCTTCCTTTTCATAACCTATCATACTTTCATAAATCAGAGTCCATTTTCTGTACGTGTTCTGGAACCCAGTCAACGACGAGTAAATTTGCTACTATATATATATATATATATATATATATATATATATATATATATATATATATATACACACATATATATACATACATATATATATAAATGTATGTATATATATATATATATATGTATACACACATATATATACATACATATATATATAAATGTATGTATATATATATATATATATATATATATATATATATATATATATATATATATATATACACCGTGGAGCAAGGATACGTTTATATCAGGTTACGCTGTAAGATGCGATGCTTTACAAGCCACTAATTCCGTAATTGTCCATGCGTTATGACGTTATCTCTATTTTTTTCATTATATACATGTGTATTGTATACTGCAATCTGTTTTGTTACCAATATTTTGCAGTATGCCGAGGTCTATATATATGTATATATATATGTATATATATATATATATATATATATATATATATATATATATATATATATATATATACATATATATATATGCAAATATATATGCATAAGTATAGGTAGTTATATATATATATCAATATTACATTGAGCTTCTTTAAATAATGATGGATATATAAATAAATAGAGATTATTTTCACAGAAATATGTATATATATACACACACACACACATATATATATATATATGCGTGTATATATATATATATATACACGCACACACATATATATATATATATATATATATATATATATATATATATATATATATATATATATATATATATATATGAAATCTATTGCTGTGAATCTAGAATGAGTTTACATATCGTTTCAGCTAGGGGAAATCCTCCAAATATCCTTATTTTATTATTTCATTATTTGATTAACTTACTGATATTCTTACCTATCTTTATATTATCAAAATAAACCTGTAACGTATAATTCATTAATTTATCATCCTAATTTCCTTCTCTCTTTCTTTCTTCCAAATATAACATCCGACAATTCAAAAGTTAATTAATAATAAATAAAAACCAATAAATATGTTCAATCCCTCCCCGCCCGGTTACATCACTTTAAACCACATTTGCAACCCGTTCCGTCCTCCCCCCCAACGCCACGCCGAATAACACTGACTCTGCAACTTGTTCCCATTGTGATCCATTAAATTAACTGCTAACTGCTGCTTAAACTCATGCCGTCATAAATAAGATTAGCGTAGTTTTATGTTAAACCCTTATAAAACAGAAGCACTTATATACGCATTAACGCATAAGTAATAGTTAATAATAACCCCTCTTATTATATACACTCCTACTACTTTAAATGTCAACGTTCTTTCCCTTCCACTCCCCCTTCTCATCTAAATCCCCTTCATCTGCTATGAATTTCCCATTCTCATTTGGTATTATAATTCAGTCCATCTATGAATTCTGACTAAGCTAGTTTGATATGCCCTCTTCTTTTTGATGAATTCCACCTAGCTGAAACAATATGTAAGCTCATTCTGGATTCACAGTAATAAATTTTCTATATACTGATCTGGCTACACATTGACCACTCTAGTCCGGTTTTTTCACCACTGATATATATATATATATATATATATATATATATATATATATATATATATATATATATATATATAGTAAATTCAAGACACGAGCTTCTGACATGTAATCATAAACGTTGGTTTAAATTTAATAAATATAAACCACCTTAAATCATTAAAAATTACTCATTAGTAAAAATAGATTACACTTTTTTTTTTATAAATTAAGTTAGACCAATTACCTCCCCTAGACCCGTAAATCAAATAATAAATAAAGTCAATAATACATGACAATTATCTCCCCTTAAAAACTTGCAAAATAAATACTCTCTCTCTATATATTAACTGTAGCGTATTTAAATCAAAATACGCTAACGAAAACAATGTACTGCACGAGCGTCGCCCTTTTAAAATTCATCATTCAATAAAATAAAAAGCTATAGCAAACATCTAAATGACTACTTTAAATACAGTTCCTGATTTCAAAAAAAGAAAAACTAAAAGGTAACTATCTCTATATATTTTTAAATCAAATTTATTATGTAAATTAAAAAATATATATGTTTTCTACTCATTTCTATCTCTAACCTATATTAATTTTCTTATAAATTTTAAATCCAAACCTTTTATTTCAATTTTTTCAGATTCATCTGCCTTACTTTTAATGCTAGGTTTATTTATGGTGTCTTTTAAATTCAATAAAAATCCTCCAAAATTTGCTGATAAGGAGACCGTGCTTACCAAAACACTATATATAATTATTCTACATAACTTCATGTATACCACAAATAAAAAGCACGGATTTCCGAAACGATCGTACAGATAATTGACTTTGTTGTTATTCCTTCTTATGAAACTGACTTTTAATTTAATTAAAATTTGATGTTTAAATTTTTATTTAAATTTTTAAATTATAAATCACATTACTTAATATTGAATTAGCTCTAGGACATTTAACTATCGAGCTTATTATATATCTAAATTACAACGAGCATTTCCTGTATTTTAATAAAACTAGTAATTTCACTATTACATTAAAATACACTTAGCTCTTTAGACTATTATTCTAATCTCCTGTAAATTATATATATATATATATATATATATATATATATATATATATATATATATATATAAGTATATTTATATATATATATATATATATATATATATATATACAGTAAAGTATGGACATATCTAATGAAGTAATAATCCAAGCGCATGGGATTCAAATCCGGCATTGCGTCAATCCTTATCTGCGGCTCAGAATCATGGACTCTAAGCGTATGATACCGAAAATATATCGGTAGTATACAGGAATGCTTCGACAAGCGTACAAGCTATCTTGGAAAAGTTACCCAACAAACAATTCAGTGTATCGCTCGCTACCTCGTGTTTACAACATTGATAGACAGAAATGTCTAGTCGTAAAAGGCGCCATGATAAACCGACGAGAATGTTCCTACTTTGGACTCCGAACGCAAAAAAAATGGGTTAAGATCCATGTGTAACACTGAAACTCATTACTTAAGCGGAAACAGGTTTGACAGAAACTAAGTTTGTTAGTGCAATGGCCAGCAAAGAACAATAGCAATCGGAATTCCACCGGCAACTACTGGCATTGGATGATATATATATATATATATATATATATATATATATATATATATATATATATATATATATATCATCCAATGCCATATATATATATATATATATATATATATATAAAGCTGAACGTGTGTGTGTGTGTGTGTGTGTGTGTGTGTGTGTGTGTGTGGTAACGAATAGGCTCCTATATGGTTGAGTGTTAAAAAAAAAACTTATTACATATATTGATAGAATATTATCGAGGATCAGGAATCGGTATATTTGATGTGGCAGAACGGTGTTTCATAAAAAATTGTGGGGTCTGCGTTCCCGCCTGGTCAACAAAGGACGGAAAGAAAACATGAAAGAAAACTAAAACGTTTACAAGAGTTTTTGATATAGATGTACATAAGTATACTTTGATAAGCATGGTTTTACGTAAATAGGGATGGTATAATAGAATTGCGGAGTCTGTGTTAGAGCGTGTACTCCTTGGAAATATTCCACGCACTTTAACACATACTTTTCACATCTATTTGTGCAAGTATATTTTGGTAATTATGTTTCAGGTTTCAGTTTGAAGAAATATTGTATAATAAAACTATGGGGTGTTCGTTCGCGGCTGAGCTTCATAGAATGTAAACATGTCACCAGTTTAACAAGGTTTTTAAAAAGGGGTGAGGGTAAACCATAATACCTTAGCTTTAATCTTAGTTCACGTTAGCTTTTATTTATTTTTTTAGTTGAATCATATTGTGTCGAATAAATTCACCTCATGAATTAGCGTTCTTATTAATGTGAAAGCCAATAAAAATGTCGACTTTTCGACAATTCTCGTCACAAATTTTGCATAACTCTGTTTCTTCCTTCTCCACTTGCACGCAGCACACTTTCGAGAATAGATAAATCGATAAATAATAAATATAAGAACGGTACTTGTTATCATGCCAAGAAACGAAAAATCCTACTCACGTGATTGTCTTTTTAAAAACATTTACATAACATTTTTATTTTTATTTATATATCTGTTTAAGCTTTTTTCCAGTGTACTAGAATGGAATTTAGTTGATTATAACCCTTTCTGTGTATTCTTTAAATTACACTAGTACCAACCTGAATCCGACGACGCAATACTACACCGTTCAATAGTGTAAAACTTAAACGAAGCTGGTCTGCTTGAAAAGGGCGCCATTTTTTTTCATTCATATTTATATCGATTATTTGCTTTAAAAAAGTAAAGTAATTACGCGTTTACTTTTTTAATATCCCATTTTTCTGTTTCGGATTATTTTACTAAGTAAGTATAGCTTCATTATTTTTGCCAAACTGTTTTGATTTCTTTGTTTTTCTATATTTCCTCGATATTATTTAGTAAGATTGTTTAGCAGAAATGCCAACGAACGAATACCTAAAAAAAAATTTACACGTAATAAATTTTACCATAGTAAATAAAAGTTCAGTCCATGTTTTTTTTTAATAGTTTTTAATGGTCTTTACTTGAAATAATTTCAGCGAACTGAAATTTAAACGAAATTTGTAGGCGATAACTACATAAATGAGTTTTCATATACACTACACAAGCCATAATCGAGTATTCATCAAGCACGACATAACAGAAAACGTTCAACTATGTTTACACATATTTCTTACGTTGACGGAACTCTCTTAAATTGCTAACACAAATGATCAGGTGCCCTCCTTAAAATTTAAAACAGGACTTTCCATTTCAAAGTCGCTGCCATTTTGATTTTTTTTTTAACCGGTTCGTGAATTATTATTTTTTTTTTTGTACAAACTACTTAAAAATAAAAATCAATTAACCTTTTTACCATAAAATATTGACGATGGTAACATTTATTTCTTGTATATATATATATATATATATATATATATATATATATATATATATATAGATAACATTTTCTCTTTGTAAGGAAGCATCATTGTGTCGGTCACTCTTGCTACAAATGAAAACAAAGTTGATTTAAAAAGTATATTTTCGCAAAAATTTTTTTTACTCTCATCATATTTTGCTAAGGGTAAAATTTGGAGTATAAACACCTATCTCTTTACAATTGCCTCCTTTTCATAATCTATCATACTTTCATCAAACGGGTATTCTGCTTGTCTGTACATATATATATATATATATATATATATATATATATATATATATATATATATATATATATATATATATAATTAAATACTGTTTATACTCTACATGTCAAGGCGATATGGTGCAAAGGCTATAAAACAGAATATTGTATAGTAATTACAGCGTTTCTAATTTAAGTGTACAGCCTGGAATCTTACCAGACTACGTCTAGATGTAATAGCAACACATAAAAAAACAACTGCATAATCTGATTCTTAAAATATCTTGAAAGATATTAACACTTTTTTTTACAAATGTTATAAGAGAAACGTCTGAAATAAACTATTGATGTTTCTTTCATGAGCATACTAAAGATTATACAAATTGGTGTCTATTTGTGTTCAGCCAATAAAACGACCCCCCCGTGTTTGCTACATCAGATTCGTATAATCGATTTTATTATAGATAGCAAAAACAACGCATCTTTATCTGGAGTGTTTAATTATAGCCGTAAATGAAAACAGCCTTTGCACAATTACACGTTTCATTTGATTGGTTTGATTATAAATATTACTTATGCATTGACACTATAAATTCAAGAGACAAACCTCTGTATAAAAATATTAAATTCCTGTTCTATTGATTCATCTATTTTTATGGCATTGGTCTTGCTGAAAAAATTATCATTCTCAATTTGCTCGATTTCTATTTATTACCGTTTTATGTTTCTTTTATATAAGTTTGGTCTCAAATGTAAACTAACAAATTACCCACAACACCCGCCTTGATATTTAACGAAGGTACAAGCAAAGAGGAACTAATGGTTTTGGAGTCGTTTCCACAAATCTGGCATTAATTTACATACGCTGGAGAAAATATATTATAAACCCACAGTATTAGTGTTAGCAGTTTGTCTGGCATTTGCTGGTTGATAGTAGATAGATGCCTTGATAATTGATATGCGGGGATAAAGTTAAGACAAGACAGTAAACATATTTCTTGGTTTAATGACATTCCGGCATATGTTTTTCATTTGAGACGACAAGCTATTTAGGCTAATTGAGGAAGAGAATCGTGAAAATTGAGATTTAAAAGGATGTGATATCGTCATTTCGTGGATACCGAACTGTAGTCGAGTTGATTAAAAGGGTACATTAGCTTAGATATAATGTACTCTTATTTTTAAAGTTATTGTTTATGTAAGGAAGAATAAACGTTGATAACAGAAACATAAATGTGAGTGTTTAATACCTAGCATGACACGTTAACTGTCGTTGCTCGGTCAACGCATGACAACTCCAAAATAGAATTGTTACTGGCGGATATAGTTCAAAAGAGATGATCTGTCATTCACTGTCGGACATTGGTTTCCTGTTGCTGCTAGTGAAAGTCACAGACTGAGTTTATCTATACTCTTAGTTATAGGCAATTATTGTGGGTTTGGGATAATAATCTGCAGGCACTGGGTGATTATACGAAAATATACTGGGTATTTCAAGTCGTCTGGTGTTTTTCTTCTCGGTATACCGCAAGCATTAATTTTGAAAATTAGCTCTTACACATTTAAATATTAAAATACTCCACAGAAAGTTAAAGTGGTTAGAAAACAATTGTATATTCAATAAGTGATTGGATACCCAATGTAATGCACGTTGAAACATAAATGCATACTATTATTGTGTTTACCTTATATAAAACTAAAGGGTCAATGTGCATTTTTTCTTAAACTTGCAAAGTGGGTTTAATCCAAAAGCTGTCCTTAACATGGGGAGATAAAAAATAAGAAATGTTTTTCGGGAAAAAAACACCACTAATCTACCCATGGCCAGGACGCCTTTCGAAATAAACACCTTTTAAAGTGGGATAACCAGTGCACAATGGTCAACTAATGCAAATAATGATGACAGTGTTAAAATGCAAATAATTCTGAAAGCTATAGTTGGAGCTCATCGTAGCAAATTTTTATGGGTTCCAGCATGTAATTTTTATAAGGGTAATGATCATCAATACTTGCAAGGGTATTGATATGATTTTGTAGAACTGCATCATATTGATTTATGTGTGTTCGATTACCTTGTGTAAGAAGAGACGCTGTATCTATTTTTATACGTATAGTACTATCTTTTCTGAAGCAACACTTCGTCATTTCTGTCTTTAATAAGTGGAAGAAACATCGCCCATGATTGATACAATAAAATGTTTGTTCATATCCAGAATAGGAGTCAAACAGTTTCCCCTTCCCACAGCAGTAATGGGTTGATAAATAATCAATTATTAGATCAGTTCGATACATTAAATGAATAAGTCAAAACTTATGTATTTAATGTATCAAGCTGGAAAGTGTGAATATAAAAACGGATATTACTCAACAACCTGTGCAAAAATCGAACGCCTCTTTTAAGCGATCATATTAAGTGAAGGAAGTTTTAGTCTAACAAAATATTTAATAGAAATTTCTGCTGGTTAATACCGGAGTAAAAGTATTAGGTGAAGAAAAATGTGGCTTATCAATTATCTGTAATGGTCTTAACGACGTCAGGTTACTGCGTAAACAAAATATCCAACTAACTCTTCATCGAAATATCAAAACATGAATTATATTTGTGTAGCGTAAATAATGCTAAGAAAACCTTTATAACCTAACAATAAAAAACGAAAAACAGAAAGTCACATTAGTCACAAAACATAATAAAAAGAACAGTGTTACGATAGGCTGTTTTCTGACAAAAAAAGATATATTTGGACAGTAAATAAAATAAAGATAAATACTATATACCTCCCAGAAAAAAGACAACAGGCAGAGAATAACAGTTGCAAATTAAAAGAAATTAACCAAAAATGACCTCTGCAATTAGTAAATGTAAAAAAGCGCCAATTTGAAAAATAATATATAGTCCGAATTATGATGTGTGCCAGCGGAGTTCAATCAACTATGTAATAAGAAATAATAAACAATACAGCTGTAATAAAACTGTTATATATAAACAAATACACGTACGTTATATCGATGCATATTAAAAAATACAACTGAAAAATATAAATATATTTGCACATTATAGATTATAGAAAAGTAAAAAAAAATAGTTGTAGAAATAATACTTTTTAAACCCATCATCATCAGAAGGATATCATTCATAAGCAGAATAAGATTAGTGAATTTATTTTTTAATTAATTATTTACCAAGAGTATTTATTTTAGAGTACAATTTTCGGATTATAATGAGTTCAAATAGACGTGCTAAAATAATAAAAGAAATAACTGTTTTTACTTCAGATAGAAACTTCGAAAAAAGTGAGATTAATTGGATTGTATAGTAAAGGTAAATTTTGTTTCGATAAAGTGCCATTTCGCAAAATGAGACGACCTTAGGGTGATCTTCATGCACTGGCTGACTGTGTTTACTCGAGAGAATAGTTGGATTAACTTCATATGCATAGTGTAATTATATAAAGAAAATGTCAGTCATTTTATTTTATTTTATACTTCAACGGATTTTACGACCGGACAACATTCCGGTGTCATATATTTTTCGGGATAAATGGGAAAAATTAACCAAATTTTATGACCAAAATATCCCCGGAGGTAACAATTTATCATATCTAAGCGGATTTTACGAATATGAAACGCCAGCCTACGTTATCACAATTTTGCGGACCGGGGAAAGTGCCCAGCTAGCGTTGTCACCGTTTTTGCCTCCAACGATTTGACATGTTGATCAAGATCAAATGGCTGAGCCTGGACTGGCCGATTATGGGTCCCAGCCAAAAATATTAGATCGTATTTATCAGACGGTTTCAACGGCTACGACAATAGTGAAGACTTAATTGTCCGGTAAAAATGGTTTTGAGAAACGAGGGCTACACTGTATATTATCATGCATGGCACTATAACTGGAATGCCGTCACGACCAGTTGCTTTACTGGAATCAAGGTTCTTGAGTAGCTTGGCGACCTTACGCACATATATTTTTCTGTTGCATAGCGTGTTATCTGTTATAGGAGGAAATACGAGAAGTTGATTGCCTTCGTGCATTGGGGGAATTATCTGCAAAGTTCTTGGCAAATAGTCTGGTCTTGTCTGATGCTGACGGGATGACCTCATGTCCAATGATGATGGCTGGGATAGAACCCACGCTTCTGTTCAAGATCCTGTCTGCTATTTGCCAAAATGGTGGGAACCAAGCCGCTGCTCAGGAACTCTGGATTTAACGGACTCAGCATATAGCTCTCTAGCATTTTTATTACTCTTTTACAGTGGGTACTGGCAGTCCTGAAAGCAGTTTTAGTCTCACTACATCTATTACGTTGGTAGCTATGGAAAACATTATTTCTGTGCGCGATGGCAGCAGCACATTTTGGGGAGAACCATGGCTGGCTGTAAGATTATTGTTGGATTTTTTTGTCATGGTATGAATCGGTCTATGCCTACAATTAACCATTCGGTCAGGTCTGATACTATAGAGGGCACACCCTTTTTAAACATGGTATGCAGAGGTAGATCAGCGATGAATGTATGAAACCTATCCCAGTCAGCCATAGAGTATCGATATACGGTACGGTGGAGAGGCACACCTGAAAACTTTTTACATTTCGTTTTTATCTTAAATGCTACAACGAAGTGGTCGGAGGATCCCAGAGGAGATAGAACAGAACATGAACATAAGTCAGTGGAAGTTGTGTGGAAACGGTCTAGAAGGCTTGCATACTGAGCGGTAGTATCTGGCACACGGGTGGGTTCGTGAACAATCAAAGTGAGGTCATAGGAAATCATGACAGAACCTCCCCTCTAACCTCTTAGGTAAAACAGGGCTTTCTATAGAGATATCCCTACCGCATAGGGAGCCATCTTTAATGTAGGCGTATATGCTCTGTCCATGACAGCTTTGAGGGTAGGGATTTAAATGTTAAGTTAGAGTACCCTTTAATTATGAATTCGTCTAGGGAAGTGGTTGGCCCTATGGCAGTGTCACTTAGAAACAATATGTCCGGTTTCGTCTCCTATAAGTGTGCTTCAACCTCTGGAAGGTTGGAACGTAGACCCCTGATGTTGGAGAAGGAGACCTAGTAGTAGGGATCAACGTTGGATTACGGGGTTCTAGGTGTATTCGTGTTTTTTTTTTCGTTTTTTTTTAAGATTTGTCATGTTGAGGTTTTGGGATGTGTGGAGCAGGTCGATAGACTTGGTTGGAGTAGGACAGAAAGGGAAAGTAAGAGAGAAAAAAACAATAATTTGTTGTAGCATCTGATAAGGTAACGCCGTAACAATTACCCACTAGTAGGGCATCTAGATGCCATACTGTATGGTTCAGAATCCAATTCACCAAATGTCAATATAGCAGCCCCAGTTCGTTGCACCTACTGATAGGGCAGTCTCCTTAGTGGTAAATCCAAGGTTCGACTCCATCACTATCCGGCGGATAAGGTCAGCCCAGATGAAACGTTTACCTCTAACACCGTTACTAGTGAAATGACTACAAGGATAGACATAGAAACATACATTTTCTCGACATCTCAGGGTAATGCTCACAAAGTACTACCTACCTGAAAAGCAGCTTTTTCTTCACCCTTTGTCAGACAAATCACTCATTGGAAATGAACACTGAAAGACAAAAAGGGAAAAACGAGAGTTACTGGAGCTGTCGATAACACATCCACTGCATTATCTACTCTCCATTAAAAAAAATGGAAAAAAAATCCGAAGGACTTATAAATATCTACGAATAGGACTTATACTAATATGACTTATAAATATCTACTTAGTATAAGTCCGTTGTCCCATATGGTGAAAGACTTAAAATATGTACTTAGTACGTCCGTTTTACATATGTATATTAGTCATTAGAATTTTAAAAATATTTCCTTAAGAAAAACGAAAAACACTTATTACTTTCAGATTTCATCCACTGCAGGTGTAATATCTTGCAGTTTCACACGGATTCTATAGTACATATATCATTAAATAATATGTTTCTAATTATTGTTATAATTATTTCAATAATAGTAGTTTAGCTATAATATGCTCATATCTAAGAATGCTGTAATTGTTTAGAATTATGCGGATAAAAATGAAAGATACATTAGCAAATCTCTCTTGTTGTGACAGAATCCTTATTAATATTCTAGGATTCCACAGAAGCTTTGTGAGAAACGATGGTTTAAGCTGTAAAATAGGAGCGTACAAGAGATAGAGCAATATCTTATTGTGCATGTATATTTCATCATTGAAAGTAACTACTACATTCATTATTGTTTATTAATCATGCTTATTTATGGTCTTTCATACAAAGTTCTTTTTAACATTAAGTCTATGTCTAACTAGCAAAAGATATGACGTTGCTTAATACATGCCATTAATTATAGGATTCTGTCATAAAAAATCAATCGATTTATGGATTTTTTTAATTAATAGCATTTTTTGTGTATTATAAATTCGACAAACTTTATAGTTTACTGGTTTTATGTATATATATATATGTTCATATATATGTATATATACATATTTTCATATATATATATATATATGTGTGTATATATATGTATATATATACACATATATATACACACATATATATATATATGTATAGAGAGAGAGAGAGAGACAGAGAGAGTGAAAGAGAGAGAGGGGGGATAAACAATAGTATATATTTGAGTCTTATGTCTTATAAACAAAATTAAGAAATACACTTATAATACTTGTGTATTATTAAAAACATCGTACACAAAATTTGATTGAAGTTTTCCGCTACAACTCCTTCTTTAAGTGTCGTAAATAATATTTTATTTTATTCTTATTTCATTTATGATTGAATACAGTCCATAATGTAATTTATATAAACAATGGGCAATAGGTTAATGATGTAATTTCCTAAAGTAAATTATGCCAATTAATAACGAATTCCGCAACGCAATACCAGGAGAATAATCTAAAAATGAAAAACGGAACAAAAGACAATATATATTTCAGGAAAAAATGATTCACTTACTTTTAATCGTATTTTTGAAGTGTTAATGAAATCACAGTTGCAATGGATGAAATATTTATAATAATACTAATAAGCTATTAAAGATATGCATAGACGTATGTAAGAATGATGTGAACTGAAATAAGATTAAACTCTATAATTGATCTACAGTCAATTATAGAGACACATTAACAGTGAGTAATCTATTTATCTATTTAAAACATGTAAGCTGGAAGTATAGGGAAGCTTTATTGAGCAACGGTTGCAATCAGATATGTATATATATATATATATATATATATATATATATATATATATATATATATATATATATATATATATATTACAAAGGAGTCACCATTATCAATGTCCGAATGCCATTTATGAATAATTGTACAGTGGTCAAGGGGAACACGTCATAGTTATACTTTGTACTAGAAATTTTGTAAATTGGATTATTTAAGGGGATGGTGCATCAAGATGTTATTTACATTGGGATTGAATACAGCCATATTATTATCGGTTAGAAAGCAGAAATCAGGAACAGAATTCCACCGACGTTCGGTTCTTTGATAAAAAGCTAAGTTTATGGAATCAACGTTTAGGTGTAAGCACAGATAAAGAGTGAGAGGAATTATTGAAAATGGGTTCATCTACACGCGTATTAGTCGTGAAAGTCAGGGCAGTGGTACTATAGAATGTAGCTTGCAATGCACATACCGATAGAGCAGAGAAAGGCCCACATCGTCGTTTTTGTGTGAAAGAGGATGCAGAAAAGGAAAAAAAAGTGCTTCCATCAATAGGCTTAGAAGTGTATTTTAACTCTGGCACGGCCTAATACACTGCTTATTGAAGCTCCTGTCTAGATGTGGCAAGCGTACTGAATCCTTGGACGCACTTGGCTCTAAGACAGGTAGATAATTACATCAGGAGATTATATCTACTGAAGTGGTAGAACGATCCCACCATTCTTCCAGCAGCCCTGGCAACGTATTTGATGGGCAAGCTCAATTTCAGATCAGTAACAAAGGGCAGTCTAAGAAGTTGGTCAAAACATGAACACTCCTCAAGGGGAAATCCATTCATTTCGGTTAATGCTAGCCGCGAATCAGAGCGTTGGCGGTGCAAAGATAAAAGCTTGGTCTTGGATGCGTTAAAATAAACTACCCACCTCTTTTCGCATTTCACCACGTTATGAAGATCAAAGGAGAGAGAGGATGAGAGAGATATATGTCGTGTACTGCCTTTGAAGTATTTCCATGGATCGTAGAGTGATCAGTATAAATGTCTACTAATGTTTTAAAATGGGATTTTGAAAATCATCATTGTAGATCGGGAACAAAGTTGAGCCCAGGATAAATCCCCAAGTGACCCCAGCATTAATGCTGTGAGCTTCTGATTTCTGCCCATCAACAATTACTTTTATGAAGAAAAATGATTTAATAATCGAAAAGACATCTCCGGCTATATCGTAACTAAAGATTTTGTGGAGTAGACATTTACGTCATTTCCTGACTAAAGCCTTTCAAATGTCAAGGGAATTTCTCTAGAAACGAAGCCTCTTTCGATATAACTATATAAAAGATATAACTGTTGGCACTCTTGAAGCACAACCCCCTTATTCCTCTGTATTGACTGAGATGTGCGTTCACCTGAGTTGTAAAATTCGAGCCATATTGATGCGGGTTCCCTTGGTGTTGGGAAGCAAGTATTTTTAAGATTACATTAATTAGATGATATAATAGCAACAAAAAATTCCCTACAAACTAACACCAATATAATCACTAATTTATTTAAATTACAGAACTGGCATTTTAAAACGAGCTGGCCTATTGAGATTTGGAGTTTATACACGCAATAAAAAATTGACAACAAATACTTTAATTAGAAAATTTATTAAAAATAAATAAAAATCATATAAATTCGTAACTCGAATAATGTGTTTGCGGAACGAATTTAATGATTATCTATATAAAGTTAGTAAAAGGAAGATTATGCTTTACAGAAAACATGTCCAGGTATAGCAAGATATACAAACAGGGGGGATGAAGAAAGAAATGGAACTGGAAAAGAACATGGACAGGAAAGGCAACAACTTATTATTAATTTGATATTTTTTAAAATTATATTCATTGAACCTTCTATACTAATTATGTGGAAATATCATATGTTGGTTTAAGTTCGTGATGTATGTGGTTGAGTTTGAATTACATAAATACGTATTAGATACGTTGGCAGACAAAATAATTACATGGATAATACTTAGTTACGAAACAGTTATAGGCAGTAGTACATTCTTCAGTGAAGCACGGCTGGTGGTTAGGTTTTTTGCTGGAATATTCTAGAGACTATGAAGCGGTCAATCCCGAAAGTTAAACAATAAGCCATTTCTTATATTATAAACAACCCGTTCTTTTTAAACATGAAACGCAAAGGTGTATCTGATAAAAAGTTCGGAAGCTACCTAGTATATCAGCTATAAAGTATCGTTGTAGTTTACGATTAAGAATTCATCTGAAAACAGTTACATTTTTCTTTTATAATAATTGAGAAAAACGAGTCATCAAAAGATCCCAGTACAGTACGGAGGTTGAGCAATGTTCTCGACAAGTTGCAAGAAAATAGGGCAAGGTGACATGCATATTGAAAATAAGAGCCGAATACAAGAGTCTTCATAAACTATCTTTATAAAATCATACGCAACGGGGAAAGCATGCCATTGCTTCAACTCATCACTGGTGTTTGAGTAGAATAGCTATAAACGTTCCAGCGATTGTTTATGTGTTTAAACATATAAAACAGTATGTTTATTGATTCGAACGAAATAGATATCCTTGGACTTCTGTCAGCAGTAAACAGAATTGAATATCCTATATACAAAACATATTTAAGCAATATGCAAAAAAAGTAATAGAGAACGCGATAGAATCATATACTCAATCCGTCAAATCAAAAGTAGCTTAGCAGCTGTTTACCCCCATTAAGTTACGACAATAACTCATAGGATTAATAACAGAGGCGTGCTCTTTATTCCGATCATTACATGGACTCGAGTTAATGTCTGCGACATCTGATGATGTAAACCTTTTAATTTACTTTTTTTCTTGCATAAAACGATACATAATTTATATGAGATTAAGTCCGTATGGAAGAAAATAAATGAAATTGTCAATCTGACTGTACGTAAAGGACTCTTTCGTTTATAGTGCATTAACATAAGGGTATTATAAACGATGCGAATATCTTGATAGAGAGAATATTGTTTACATGGGTAAACAAAATTCCATAGATTGTCTATGAAACTGATTCTAAGAAGTCCAGTCTATTATTTCAGCCAGCCAATTCAACATCACACATTTCTATTCCTCGAGCGACGATTTTATCGAACTAAATATTTATTAGTTTAAATAAATAGGCCGAATATTTTAAATATATGCTTAGACGTATTTAAAGAGTATAGCACATAATAAACTGATTGTATATTGAAATCGAATTATTTAAATTTTTCTTCTATACTGAGAAGTTATATTCGTAGGACCCTTCAGAAAATACGCATGATAAAGCGTTGTGTTTAGTAGACAGGTGAGTAAACATTCTAAGCTTACCAAAATGAATAACTCAAATAAGTTATATAGATTTATATAGATTTCGGCAATAGACCGGTTCACTGATATTTAACCGCGAGCAAGTTCCACGTAATTCATTGTACAACAGATAAAACATATCGATCTCTGTCAGGTTGATATGAGCAACGCACCTCGCCGGTCGCAACCAGCAAGTATCCTCAATCGCAGCACCGTTCTTCTCCAAATGCACACCAATGCCAGAGAACAGGCATCCAACCCCACATTAAGTTTGTGTTCCTGAACGCACCAGTCCGCTTTGGCGTAGTCATCCTGCTTTACCCTTGCGATGTTCTCCTTCACCATGCAAACCAACAGATCCTCCGCCGTTTCATCATCCTAGATTTGGTGAATGCGCTGCTCTCCTTTTTATGATGTCTGTTGCCACGCGAGTCCATCCACACACTGGTTGCTGCCCCACAAATTTCCCTCACAGTTTCTCGCTCCTGTTGAACGTCCAGGCCCAAGACACGAACGCCATTCACAAAACGTTCTGGATCCTGGCACGCCAAACCTTACTCAGCCAATTTGGCCCTCAGACGTTACGATGACACAATGTCTTCGTTCACATATATGTCATCAAGTTACGCCGATGTCCCATCTCATAAGTATTCTTCATTACAGTCCTGGTCCAGTCTACCAGGTCGTTAAGTGGCAATGAAGCTATGCTAGAGCTATCCCACAGGAGTTGCTTTCCTCCGATTTGGAGCCCTCCCAAAAATGTGCATGCCAACTCCCACTCAGGCAGCTCACCAAACGACATCGTCAATTTCGTCAGCTCGGCCAAATAAACTTCTACAGTTTCACCGGATGCAAGGTTCTTGCCTCAAATTTCTTCCAAGCAGTGGCGGGGTCGATAGCGAACGCCTTGTGTAATGCCATCTTGATCCTTTCATAATCCAGTTTTTTTCACATGCCTAAGCTATTGATATACTGCGAAAGCTCTGTTGTACAGACGTAGAGGAACTACATGTTCAATGTTCTTCACACTAGCCAAGAGGCAATGTAGTTCCTCTTTCTCCACGCAGTCAAGTACCGAGCCGTCAAATTCCTGTATTAATTTAAAGTCGAATCTATCCTCCATTATGCTGAAATAGCTTGGCGTTAAATGGGCTGGCAAGCAGCAAAACAAGATAAACCAAATACGCAAAAGTCTAGCTAGAACCCTCCAGTGACAACTTTGTCTCTCAACTTCCAGCACGTCTCTGCCCACTTCCTCTGCCAAAAGATATTTTATGAGAAAACCGACCCCATGCCATTTGCATACATGTGCAGTGGATATTGAGATCTCGTGAGATTCCATGAGACTACACCTTATAAATCCAGGAGTGCGATCTTTAATTTCTCTTTCACTTACATCCCATCCGAAAGTAAGTTTCCTCTTTGATTATTACATTCAACTCTACAGAAATATAAAGGGATTTTTTATAGTGAATGGATTCTATCCCCCTATGCTATTACATTTATAAGAAATGGGGCATCTCATACGATTTGTACTGCTAATGTGTAACTACTTTACCGACCAAGGTATTTTTGTTCGCCAAATTTTTAGCACGTCCTAAATACGTATTTTTGTAGACACTTTACAGTGCAGCAAGAAACCGTTATTATTCAGATATATTTCAGATGATTAGCAAATGAGACTTTCATGTATATTACCCTAATATCTAGAGACGTTTTTTTTAAAGAAAATAGACTATTCTGTGAAGGAGCAAGTATATTGAAGAACACATTTATATTGGATGCATATGTTCATTTGTTTTTGCACGTGTTGTTGTATTAGAGTGTTATTGTAGCAGTATACATGGTTCCCTATTATTTTCTCCACCTTTTTTCATGTTCTATTGTTATTATTATTACGTTGATTTCATTACTCATGAAGGCATACTCCTTACAATTTGATCAAAAACTTGCTCAAACATTGAAGATTGAGCTTATTTCTTCTCTGAAATTAGTTGGACTCGATGTGTTGATATAGCTTATTTAATTGACTAAAATATTATCGTCTAGAAAACAAGGTATACCTTATACAAAGATATCTATGCAACTAATTGTAAATCAAATATTGTCTAATCCCTAATCTTAATTGATCTGAATCGATCTGAATGATCTCAGTGCAGAATCAGTTGTCTATTACTCAAAACAATGACAAGATAAGTGGACAGTATACACAGTATATGACCACATTAAATACTGAGCAGATTTTGGTGGGTGAACGTCATTATGTTGTACACATTCAGCATATAATTGTTTTATGATTTGCTACGTTTACTGAATCGACAATAAATCGATACGATGCAACCAGAAACTTACACTTTCCTTTGAATACTTCGCAAGTCGATAATCTGGAAGTCGGAAAAAAGCTAAGCGTCCGGTTTTCTATATGGTATTTAAATGGCTGTCAAAAAGCAATCACCGTTAATGGAAGGTGAATTAGAAAACAGCTGCATTCATTGGACCGCTAATATTTCGTCAAATAAATTTGAAGAAAAGAATAAGGAGCATCATTTAAAAATGTTATTATATTTCGTATTAATTTTATTCATTAGACACAAAATAAGTTCTGTGAAGTTTGTTTCGATTTTTTTTTTTGCATAATGATTACACAATTGACTAACAAGATCGCAGAATGTGTAGCCATTACAGATGTTAAATTGTGTTGCCGAAATAATATTCTAAGAATAAATATTTCCCAAAAAGTTTATATAATTTTTATTTGCTGACCAGGCGATTTAAATCCATATCTAGTCGGATATAAAAAATATATATCGTATAAATAGAAGCAACATCAAACTAAACATGTTAATAAATAACGCTTCACAATAAACTGCAATGAGAACACGATAAACCGCTCCTTTTAATGCCCTGTGAGCATATATATCTACCATAAACTACAAACAGTTATACCTTGTAAGAAACATATATAAAGCACACATAAGACAAGGAAGATAATCCGCATCGATTGGAAGGGGGCAACAAATACTGCTTAAAAATCTGGAAAAATGTCGACATTTGACGAAATATGTCGGAGTAAATATATTGCATGTGTCGAATGGAAATATAAAAAAAATACATATCAAAGATTTGGATATGATTACGTTGAACATTATTTAAATTGCACTCGAAAAAGGATGTAAATAGAGAAAATATTTTTCCGGCATGATCTACGCAATAATTTAATTTGAAAATTCTCATGTTAATACACCCCCACGAAACACACACACACACACACACACACACACACACACACACACACACACACATATATATATATGTATATATATATATATATATATATTATTATAAATATATATATATATATATAAATATAAAACACAAATTATATAAAATAATCTATAACAAAAAATACAATACAACATAACATTTAAAGCATTAAATTTAAAAACAAAAAAAACTAAATATTAACCCTTTATAAACATAGCAGTAGGCGTACGTATGCATGTCTATAAAAATAATGAACTCATAAACTCATAAAACACTCGTTACCAAACTCTGATCTAAACAGAAAACATAATAGTAATCATACACTAAAAACTAGTAAACTCTGTTTTGATCGGTGGCTGACACGTGCGGGATTATGTCGTCAAGTTGATAGACATTATTAATTTAAACTTGAAGTTATATTTCACTAGTTTGGGTATCCGGTGGTTCCCGGGTGTTTGGAGGTGTGTTTAAGGGTGTGGGTTGAGCGAAAAAATAAATCGGAGAAGACAGGCAGGCGCGAACCCGTACCGCTAAGGCGGAAGAAAACATGAAAAAACTAATCGCGACGTCTTGCTGTTGCGTTCACATCTGAAGTGACGACGGTTTAAATGACTGCTAGTCACTCAAAAAGAGAGGATGAATTTTGACGATATCAGTGTAAATAGTTCTCAGTTAAGGATGTAGGAATTGATGTTTTTATCCAATTTTTCGATATTTGTCGCCGAAGGGTTGAGCTTGAACAAGATACCAATTTTATTAAAACCCGTCACCTCTGTCTAAAGTTTTAGACACACCTTCATACATACATTAAAACAGACAGGTGAGAGTTATATTATAGACTAGCCGACGTACCGGCGTTTCCCGGGTCTTTGGAGATGTGTGTTTTGCTATATATATATATATATATATATATATATATATATATATATATATATATATATATATATATATATATATATATATATATATATATATATGTATATATATATATATGTATGTATATATATGTATATATATATGAATATATATATATATATATATATATGAATATATATATGTATATATATATATATATATATATATATATATATATATATATATATATATATATATATATATATATATATATATATATATATACATATAAGTGTTAGTCGGCAGGCTCCAACCAAGACCGCGAAGGAGGCAAATAAATGGAAAAAAGTTACCTTTTGCTGCAACGAAAGTGATTAATGTTTAATTAAGGCTAGTCCATCACCTGAGTGTTAAGGACAAATTGTTTTTATCCAAACGTTCGATATTTGTCTTCCGAAGGGTGTAGATTGAAAACGCCACTGATCCCGTGATTATCCCTTGCCCCTGCCGAAAGTTTTAGAGAGACATCTATCCATATATAAACTCATAGATACATACATAAATACATACATACATTCATACATACATACATGCATGCATGCGTACATACATACATACATACCCACATTTAAACAGATATGTGAGATTTATATAATAGATTACTTTTGAACATGCGCAAAAGCATGTATAAATTTAACTGAGTTAATTTTACATACTTTTCTGTCAATGGCTAAAACGGAAGAAAAGCGACTGGAAAGATCAGTGTGCTGGTGTCGATTCTAGCTTATGGCACCAAAGTATTTTATTTGATTCAAAATTTTAAAAAATAACACCCAAGGGAGAAAATGCCGCGAAATAATCAATAAGAAATCCATCAATATTAAATCAAAATTTATTGTAGTTTACGACAAAGAAAGAAGGTACATAAACTTCTAATTCTAAATAAAATAAAATAAAATCTATATTTCTCTAATATTGCCTGCCTGTCTGTCTGTGTCTGTGTGTGTACATTTCCCTACGCAATAACTATGTCAATTTTCAGTCTACAGGCGATGAAGTCAGGAATTCAGCTTGTATGGCTACAGTGGTTTACTCTTTCCCTTCGCATCTAAGAAGCTCCCACTTAAAAACTGATTTTTTCTCATTAGCGTACTAACTTTGAACTCTCAGATTCCTATATTGAGAAATCTCCTTTGTTTATGACGTCAGAAGTGAATTTATGAACGTGACAATATAACGCTTTCTACATATAAATTTAGGTTGTCCGGAAAATAATGGCCATTTCAGGAAGTCTGTTTTGAAATTGGATTTTATCATAGGAGTTTTATTATATTTCAGGTAAACATCAACATGATTATTGATTTATATGTGCTCTTTAATAATTTGTTACTTTTTTCTTTCAGAAAACGTTTTATGAGCGAATGAGCCCATAATTTGGAATATGAAAAAAAAAGACTTACGATTACTTTTCCTGCATGAGTTTAAGCTTGGTAACAATGCTTCTCAAACAACTGCACACATCAATAGGGCATGGGGAGAAGGCATCACAAGTGATAGAAGAATACGAAGGTGATTTCACAAATTTCGCAGTGGTGATGAGAGCCTTAAAGATGAAGAAGTAAGAGGACGGCCATCTAATCTTGACAATTAAAATTTGAGAGCCATTGTTGAGCAAAACCCACGGCAAAGTGTCAGGGAAATGTCTCGGGACCTTGGTGTCAGCAGTTCATCAGTGTCGGACCATCTGAACCAAATTGGCAAGGTGAACAAGCTCGACAAATGGGTCCCACATGAGCTCAATGAAAATCAACCAGCTCGACGTTTTAAAGTGTCTTCGATGTTCTTTCTGCGAAACATTAATGATACATTTCTTAACCAAATAGTCATCTGTGACGAAAAGTGGATCCTTTATGATAATCGGAAACGAACAGGTCAATGGCTAGATTGTGATGAACCACCCAAACATTTTCCAAAGCCAAAGTTTCACCAACATAAGATTATGGTGACTAATGGTGGTGTGCAATTGGTGTTATTCATTACAGCTTTCTGGATGCTAATCAGTGGTTTACTGCAATCAACTCGAAGAAATGCATCATCATTTACACAAATTGAGACCTGCATTAGTGAATAGGCGTGGTCCAATCCTGCTCCACGATAATGCGCGGCCTCATGTTGCGAGAATGACACTTCAAAACCTCACAGACTTGGGATACGAAACTTTACCACGTCCTCCTTATTCTCCAGATCTTTCACGTACGGACTACCATTTTTCAAGCATTTAGCCACTTTTTTTAAGCAACAAAACTTTCAGATCTAATGCAGAGGTTGGATCTTTTTTCAAAGATTTCTCAGCATCTAAGCCAAAGAATTTTTATCAACGAGGCATAAATGATCTAGTTGATAGATGGCAAAAATGCATGCCTGTTGAAGGAACATACTTTGACTAATTTCAATGTCTAGTGTAACCTATTTGATTAATAAATCCTTTTTCTCTAAAATTGGCCATTATTTTCCGGATAACTTAATATATATATATATATATATATATATATATATATATATATATATATATATATATATATATATATATATATATATATATATGGCCGTCCTCTTATATATATATATAATCACTTTTAGGTTTATTGTTTTAATTTTCTCTTGAAATATAAAATGAAACTCTTGAATGAAGTGCCCCCTCCTACAATCTATCTCCCTCTCTCTCTCTCTCTCTCTCTCTCTCTCTCTCTCTCACACACACACACACACTTGCGGTCTTACCTTGAAAATATTTATTTTAGGTAGGACGTTTACCGCGTTGAAGCTATCACTTGTGAATGTTTAAGAAAAATATAATACATTTGTATTGTAAAGTAAACAAAAATGTAATTTTTTACTCTTTATTCTATTTTGTTTGTATTCTCTTGATGACCAAGATCACTAAAACTCAATGCCGCCTGCTAAGCAATCTTTCTTCAAATTACATGTTTGGGGACTATATTTTAACACTAGATAATCGCCACCGTTTTTTGTGGGAAAATCTTTTATACTTGTTTATTATAATACTTCTGTTTAATCTAAGCTCATTTCAATTAGTTCTTAAAATGCAAATGTATGCAAACTATTAAAAATATGAAATCTATAACAAACAGTGTTTGCGGATTCAACTATAATACGCAATAAAAGCCAGATCATAAACTTCTAGCGCAGACCCCCACTACCATGTCCCCTTCTCCAAAATCAGAGGTCTACGTTCCAACCTTTCAGAGGTTCAGACTCTATTACCGGAGACTATACCTAACCAATTCCTAGCTTAACATGCATTAGACCGACTAATTCGAAATTAAAGGATACTTTTACATAAGGTCTTAAACCCGCCCCCTTGGATCGACGTGGACAAGTATTACGTGGCCACATTTAAGACGACTTTCCATTTGGCAGGTACATCTCCAGAGAAGATCCTAATTTACTCTATATGGATATTTTGGTAGCACTTGCTTAAACTACCGAGTGCATATTTGCAGTCTATCGAACCCACAACAATTGAGTTACTATTTTAAAAGTATATCTGAGAAAATTTACCACGCCCTGTCTGCGTACCCCGCAGCAAGAATTCACGTCTATGAAACACCAAACTTCACAATATGGAATTGTTAACCCACTCGAACAAGACTGATAATGAGGGTGGGTTCTGCCACGATTTTTCTATTGTTATGACCTCACTGAGATTGTTTATGAACCCACCTGCGTCCAAGACACTGACGGTCAGTATGCACGTTTCCTATACCTTTTTATCACAACTTGTCCTGAGCTATGTTCATCATCCGTTTTGTCTCCACTGGGATCTTCCCACCACTCAAATCTACATCTGCGCTCAGTGTTTAAAAAACTGTGTTCTGTATAGTATCCGTCCTGACTGAATAGTTAATTCTAGGTATAGACCATTTCATACCCTCGAAAAAAGTTGTATCAATACCTAACAACCAGCTGTGGTTCTCTTCAGAATGTGTTGCTGCGATGGATCACAGATAACACTGTCCATTGGTTCCCACGGAATAGATATACTGAGACAAAGCCGTCTTCAGATCTGCCAGTAACCTCTGTAAAACAGTAATAAATAATGCGAGAGAGTTCTATGTTCAGTCTTTGAAAAGTAGCTGAGATGCGGTTAGGGCCCCCTCAGTTTTGGCAAATTTGAAACAGAATCCTGAACACGAGTGCGTGCTCAATCACCAAAAATACCCAATGCACCTGAGATAATCTCGTCCGAATCAGACAAAGGCAAACTGTTTGCCAATAGCTTTGCAGCTAATTCTACCCTTTATGACACAGGTCGCCAACTTTCAGTATTTCCTCGTGTATCTGAAAACCGACTATGCGACACACACATATCTGTACGTGATATCCCAACCTTATACGAAACCTTAACACTAGTAAAACAACTGGCACTGACGGCATTCCAAATATAGTGCTCAAAAAGCTTCAACTAGACCTGGCGGTACTACTACAACATTATAAAAGCGTTGTCTAAAGGAGAAATCTCCCCGAAACCTTGGAACATCTCATCAGTATGCTCTGTATTTAAGTATTCAGGTGATCACTCATCTCCCTCTCAGTACAGACAAATAAGTGCTCTGAGTAACATAAGTAAGCTGCTGGAATCAGTGTTAAACAAAACGTAGTAAAACAACTCAGAAAAACAACCTCCTTAGTGACGTTCAACATGGTTTCCGTTCTGGTAGATCTACATAAGACCTGCTTATAGTTAGATCTCATTGGATTAGCGAATCTCTCGAAGTAGGCTTCTTATCTTAGGCAATCGCTCTGGACATATAAAAGGCATATAGCATAAATATCTACTCCACAAGATCTCCAGCTATACCATATCTGGAAATGTCTTCTCAATTATTAAACCATTTTTCTCTGATAGTCTCATATAAGTAGTGGTTAATGGGCAGCAATCAGAAGCTCTCAGTAGTTATGCTGGTGCCCCTCATGGGTCCATCCTTGACTCAAATCTCTTCCTGATAGATATTAATGATCTTTCAAATCACATCCTTACACCATATGTAGCCATTTATGCTGACGGCTTTACAATCTATGATAGGACATATAGTGCCTTACACCACCAAGTTTTCTCTTATTCCGTCTTTCAGATCTTAAGCATGTGTTACAATGGGGAAAAGAGTGGCTGTTTTTTTCAATGCATCAGAAAACATTCTAATTCTACACTCTCTACGCTCTGAAGTCAATCTGGGATCCGTTTAAATCAATGGCTCTCTTCTTGGGGAGGCTTCATGTTTTGCCAAGCTTCTGGGCATGACCTTTACCCCTGATCTGAAATGGAACAAGTATATAAAATCCATTGCAAACGTCGCTGGAAAAAGCGTGGGATTCTTCTACTTCTCCAGTAGATGGGTCACTCCTGATGCAAGTATCTACCTATATAAAAGCAAAATACGACCAACGATGGAATGCTGTCGCCACATCTGGTATCAGCTTATACGGCATTACCAGAGTTAAAATAGATTTCATAGCAAAGTGGGGGATGCCTTTCCTCTTCCCTTCAACCTGTTACTCATAGAAGAGACGTTACGTGCCTGCATCTGATTTATCGTTATTTTCATGGCAGGTGCTCAGCTGAGCTTCAATATATGCCCCCCTTCGCCGAACTTTAACGAAAAACACTGGTCTAGCCAAAACATCTACGGATAATTTATCATGCCCCTTATCAGTGTCTAAACGCAAATGTAGATCCATTAATAAAGCTTCTTTCTTAGAATTACACACTTGTGAAACTCTCTTCCGATTGCTACTTTCCAGCTGACTACAATCTAAATACCTTCAAAGGGAAATGTAAACAATTTCTATATGAACCGTGCCCCTATGTAATATTTTTTCAAAAATTCGCAATACTAATGTTTACTACGGTATAATAACATTGAAGTATGATTTCCCGTAACCTAGTGTGGCGTCTGGGCTTTATAAGCTCTGATTCCTGTGTACTATTTTTTTAATTGCGACACAATAGAGAGTGTGTTTATTTAAACAACATTTAGTAAAAAAATATAATAATAAAAATAAAATTCTAAGCTACAAAATGTATGCGCATAAGTAGCCAATACACACACCCATACACACGCCCACTCCCCATATATATATATATATATATATATATATATATATATTACGGTGTATATACACACAACAAACACGTGTATGTGTATAAAATTATGTATATACGTAACACACACACTATATATATATACATGTGTATATATATATATATATATATATATATATATATATATATATATAAATATTTGTGTAGAAATATATATTCTTATAATATAAACTGACCCTTTTTTTGGAAGTTCAATGTAATAACAGAGCAATATATCGAATTAATGAATAATTATACTAAAAAAAATATTACCATTTTAGAATTAATTTCTTTAAGTTAGTTGGCATTTACAATTCCTGCTAGTATATGTTTCGTAGCTCAAATGCAATCACTTAATTATTATACTAATCAGTGAATCTATTATCCCCTTAACTACAAAAATAGCAACAATCAATCTGTCAAAATCAAATAAAGTGTGATTGACATCATTAAATCCGAAAATTGGAAGAGATGCTGCAAATACCTTTAACATGTTTCCATTACGCCAGTTTGAATTTTAAAAAAATCCAATTCACTAGACGCAATTATTCGTACTAACATCGCCTATAACTTCATTTATATCCTATTAAAATGGTTTCTTTAATGATTAATAAATTAATTAATTCTAATTATATATGCATTATTCTGAACACAACATACAAAATTATAAACTAGTATACATGTTTGCAAATAGGAATCTAAACTTAACTAAACTGAAAGAGGCCGATAGACCATCACAGTCATATTAAATAATCTATTGATTTCAATTGACACCATACATAAGTCAGGTCAATTGACTGTTATAATCAAGTTTATCACTATTTCAATTTTAATTGTTAGTGTCAGTTAATTCTAATCACATAATTACGTTTGGTCTTGAAAGAAAAAAGATGAATAGATCAGGAGTAAAGGACAAACCCAGAAGCTTGTCAAAAAACCGGACTTTTCCCAGACGAGAGCCATCCATTTCAATTGATACCAGATGGGGATCAGAGTGTTGATGATGTAAAGAATTTGGTTTTAGATGCATTAAAGGTAACAAGTCACGACTTCCCCAATGAACCACGCGCTCGAGATCAGAGGAGAGAGAATCAGAGAGAACTTTGTTATGTAAAGCCTTTGATTTGTTTCCGTAGATGGTCGTGTCATCAGCATAGATGTCAACGAATGATTTAAGTATGTGTTTAGAGAGGTCATTGATGTAGATCAGGAAGAGAGTTGGTTCCAGGATTGACCCTTGAGGGACTCCAGCATTAATACTGCAGGCATCTGGTTTTTGTCCATCGTCCATTACTCTTATGATAATGTTTACTTCCTGTTCCCTTATACTTTGTTCCCCTCTATCCTATGTATTTTTAATTAAAGGAACAAATATAAAAATGGTCAACATCAATACATTAGGAATACAGGTTTTTTTTATTACTTCAATATATATGTGTGTGTGTATGTGTGTCTATGATTATATTCATAAATAATGTGATGAAGCGGTCATGCTTGTAAATTACACACAGACACACAGACACACAGACACGCACCACACACGAACCACACACGAACCACACCCACACCAACACCCACACACACACACACACACATATATATATATATATATATATATATATATATATATATATATATATATATATATACACGTTTTTTTGTATTTTACTTCAGTACGTTTAAGAGATCAAGGGGCTCCCTCCTGGAGCTAACACTTGATTATGTTATAATTTAAATCTATATTCGAGGGTTCCTGTCAGAATGGATACTGTTCCCTTTATGGCTGCTATCTGTATGGTGTTACACTTTGGTCTTTCAGGGGTCGATTCTATGTATTTATGAAGATTTTTTTTTATTAAGACAGTTGCTCCTATCACAACCGGTTTAATGTTAATTTCTTTCAGAGACCATGTCGTTTTTAGATCATGGTCCCCGTGTGTGTATCCGTGTGCGCTTGTGTATAGTTAAATAGAATGCACACTTTACAATGGTGCATTTACATATATGCGTGCACATATGTACATGCATACACACACATATATATATATGTGTGTATTTTTGTGTCTGTATATATATATATATATATATATATATATATATATATATATATATATATATATATACATGTTCATGTGTGGAGGGGCTGAAATTATTTAATGTGTATGCAAACGTGGTTGTTGTATAATATCTGAACGAGATGTGTATTTCCTTTTACTACACACGCAAAAAACAAATTTCCGTGCGTTTTTTTTATGTTTTCTGTTGGAGCGTTGAAATTGAAGACGATTTTTTTGTTCTGATCAATCCCTAGAATCTTGGTGTGGATTTTTATTAAAGCCGATAGTTTTGCGCCATAAAAATGTTATACTCCGTGATTACTGTTTTTTTTTCTGCTTGTTCCTCTTACTAAAAATTAAATTTTTTTTAACCATGAGGAATATATATATATATATATATATATATATATATATATATATATATATATATATATATATATATATATATATATATATATATATAGATATATACATTGAGAATGTCAATAGATGCCCTTGTACTTTTTTAAATGAATGATGAACGAAAACCAAAGAAAATTCACGCACACATACTTTAAATATTATTCATGTGAAAATATTTTAAGATAGAAATTCAATTAATAATACGGACATTAATAATTGCACATTGAATTCATAAATCGAAAATGTCCAATTATTTAGATAACGATATTCTGTTTTGAATGATTTTGTAACCTGTCTATCGAGGTTCTTAATCATAAATGTTGTAATTTAAATTATTTTACTCTGCACACACATCTATCGCTCTATCTCTCTATCTATCAATCAATCTATCTATCTATCTATCTATCTATCGTTTTCTCTCTATATACATATTTAATTATATATATATATATATATATATATATATATATATATATATATATATATTTGAAATTGGTATATTTAGGCAGTCTTTTTTTTTAAATCAAGAAAATATTCTTAAATACAATGGAGGAATTTGCTTTATGATTCTTTTTTTTCAATATCTCGATTTTCCGTATGATTTTTTTTAATCGTCATAGATTATACCCCTTCACTTCACTATAAATGCTATTGCATTTGAGAAAAACAATTACGTTCTAAATATCTTGCGTAGTTCGTATTGGATGGACTTTGTTAACGGTGCCCACAGCCTTGCTGAGTTTAACACTCGAATTTTTAATCGACCTATAACTTTTATCGACCATTGATCTACTCTATATATTTGAATTATCGTCGTTTACTGTATATTTACGGTTTGGTTTCACTTTTAAGTCTCATTTTCGCTTCTTCGCACTTTTACTTATGCACCTGACTATGATTCGTGGACGAATTAAAAGCGCTTGTGACAGCAGCACCTATAGAACTTTTATTAATATTTTGGATTTTGATACGAAAAGTAGATTATACGAAATATTTGCAGGTTTCTTGTGTTTTGTCTACCATTGCTAGGATTTTATTGGTTCTTATCGAGGTGTTTTGTGCTGCAATTATCATGGATTTAGTTTACCGGCTTATGTGTACATTCTGCATCTATATCCAAGTGTTTTCGTTATTATCATCTTTAATCATGCTAATAAATCTTGCATGCAGTTGTTTCCCATTTTTCTTTTCTCGTTTTATGCTTTATATTTCTGTTTTCTATTTTGCGATTCTTTTCAGTGTATTTCGCTGTCATGATTATCTATTTCTTGTCTAGCGTTATGTACTGTTCTTAATCTTTTGTTGTGACTTGCACAAAGTCTTCTATACAAACCATACCTCTGCCACCTTCTTTCCCTTTAACAATAATCGGTCAGCGGTTTAGTTCATTGTTCATGGTTGTGAGTTTTCTGGTCTTCTGATCCAGCTGTCTAAGTTCTTCTTTGATAAACCCTATGAACGGTCATGAGTATCTTACTAGTGATACTGTCCATGGTTTATATTTTTTTAAAAAGTTTCTCCTATACAGTTTGCTTCTAGATGATTCCCTATTTTCCTGATTCTCTTCTTAATTACTGGGGATTTGGCAGTGGCTGCTTCCAGAAATCCCAAGTATGTATAGGCGTGTTGTTGTCCTAATGCCCGTATCTCTGTTTTGTTGGAGTGTTTCATGTCTTCCGTTGTGACCCGTTTTCTCTTTCTTATAACTAGTACTGCTCACTCTTCTATACCAAACTCTGCTAAAGCATCGTCGCTGAAAATTCTGATTAGATTTATTTGTGTCTATTTTTGTTGGACCTTGGAAAAACTTTGATGTCATCCATATTCATCAGGTGGTTGATATTTTCTTCAGTATTAGAGAACTCGTATCCCGCTTGATATTTTTTCAGTATGTTGTTCAGGGGCATCATAGCTATGATGAAGATTAATGGTTACAGAGAACTTCCTTGGAAGATGCCTCTTTGTATGCAATTGTGTGGTATGTGTTGTCCACCAGCTAACAATTTCAGTTGCCATGTTCTCATCGCATTTTAAATCACGGTGATGATCCTGCTGTGTATTGTATACATTTTTAAGCATTGTAGTATTTATGTTTGCGGAATCCTGTCTATGAATTAAAACAAGGTAACTTGTACACCTAGAAATTTTGTGAACTGATAAAGTCATTTTTTGTGGTGTTGCTAAATTCCGAATTTACACGGAGATAAGCAGTTACGGAGACAAGATGTAGCTTCTGTTCGGTAAGCTTCGACTTCTTATTACATAATTATGAAGAAGAAGAAGAAGAGAAAAAAACTGTATCACAGTTACATCTCCTTGATAAATCCAGGTTATTGGCGAAAATTTGGAATTGAATAACAACACAAAAAGTAAATAAAAATATTTCATCATTTTATAAGGTTTGTAGGTTTTCAAATTTTCTTATTTCATGGTTTCAATCATTCAGCCATTGATAACTTGTAGCGTTTTCAACATATTTAATCCTAGTGTACAATTTTAAAATACAGCCATAATAAGCAGGACACTAACACCGAATGTTAGTGATTATGTTTGAATGCTCATTTATATATTTGTAGGTCTGGAATAATGTGTTTTTTACTATTTAAATATCAAACACGTGTCATATTTTATAATAAATATATGCTCCTAAAGTGCATATTGAATTAATGGATACGTTAACATGCTTTATCAGCCGATCATCTTAATTCCATTACAATAAAAAACAAAATGCAGTACGTTACATTTAAATTTTCTGTAAACGTATTGCGTTTCCTATTGTTTATCTGTTAATCTTATTCATTTTTATTAGATTCATATAAATCATATAGGAGCTTAAAATATAGGATTAAATCGGCATGCAATCTCAAGTATATTTTCAAAATACAAGACAATAAAAATAACAGTAAACTATTAAGATATACATTTTTAGATAGCGTATGCGATTATTATTATTATTATTATTATTATTATTATTATTATTATTATCATTATTATTATTATTGGCTCATAAGGGGTTTTAAAAGAGATCATCAAAAACGTTCCTTGAAAACAAATTGTGGTGTTCCCTGATAGCTACCTGACAACAAGTCTCCCAAGATTTTTAAACTCGCCAACACTTTCGATAACATTTGCAAATGATTTCGCATTTTCGCAACAAGCACTTAATATAGCTTTCTCGCTGGTAGCGGATATTTGTCTCCTCTTTTCTTGTAGGGGCACGGTACGGTCCCAGTTCTCTTCACAATTATCCAGCGTAGAACTCTTTCTTAGAACAAGTAGTGCGCACCTTTCCATACCAAATTACATTTGGATACCATAGCTGTACATCCTGGTGGTGGTGTTTATTTGCGTCTTTAGTTCCTTTTCGGTCCAATGAAAATGCTTCCCATTGTCCATGTTCAACACGTTGCCCATTTTTCCTCTCTATTAGTAAACTTGTATTCGGCTTGGAACCTTCTTATTATAGAGTTCAGGGCATTATAACTGTGATGAACAATAATACTAACAGTGAAGGAGATGGAAAATGCCTCTTTGTATGTATATTTCTGTAATGTTTTGTCCATCAGCTGTCAATTCTAGTTCCATGTTATCGTTGAATTACAATAACGATGATAATCCTGCTTGGTATTTTATATTTTTAAGCATTATATTACCCATGCTTGCGGGGATCCTATCGAATGTTTTTTCGTAGTCGTTCCATGAAATGGCTAAATTCTTTCTTCGTTTTACCTTCTTTCAAAATAACTAGATCGGCAATCTATACCGCCTTTCAAACTCGTCCTTGGCTTTCTGTCCTAGTTATACTCCCTTTCTTATTTCTTCGATTCTACAAATGTCTCTCCGCCATCAAGCCACCGCTGCCAGTGTCTTTCTATCCTTCATTTCTCCCTTTTTTCTGTAATAAGCCAAGACGATTCGCAATAACGTATGATGCTGCATACAGACGCCTGTTAAATTCCGTAATCGATATTTTCTTTCTTTTAATGTTGTAAATTACTCAGTGAATTATTTTTATCACGTTTTTCACCT
This sequence comes from Euprymna scolopes, assembly GCF_053919585.1. NCBI lineage: Eukaryota > Metazoa > Mollusca > Cephalopoda > Sepiida > Sepiolidae > Euprymna > Euprymna scolopes. The sequence goes on along the minus strand of NC_136487.1, from coordinate 166,995,118 downwards.
TCCACCTATCACTACTCTTCATACTTGGAATCTGTATGATATCGTTTCTAAGAAAACCCCTCTTAACTTCTGAAGTACTTCTTTTTCTACAGAAGTCAAAGTTCGAACTTCATCACCACTTCTCCATACTGTTCCTTTCACTGGCTCCATTGTCTCAGAGTCAATGATCCCATTTGCAGATGATTTATTCCTCTTTTTAGTTTTGCCACCCTTTCTGTCCCAGGGTGAAAGGTCAACGATTATTCAGAGAGTGGTAGTGTTTTATTGGTTAACAAGGAGTTTTCAAAACCTTAAAAGCAACATGTGATGTTCCGAATAAGCTGCATTCGGCAAGTTTCCGCAGATATCCAGTATTCTCCAATTCTTTCGATAATATTTCTGTTACAGCGTGTATATGAACCCGTTCCAAAATGACGTACATGTTGAATAATGGTGTTTAGTTTGTATCTGTATATTCATGTACTAGTAAATGCGAGTATGTATATGCGTGATTTAATTAAGTTAAAAACTATCGCCTAGTGTGTATATTTTTACATTTATGCAACAGTTCTAACGGGAAACAATGGACGTGGACGAATCGGAACAGTTGTAGAAAAACACTTCTTTTAAACAGTTGTAAATAAACACAACATACACCTGCCTTATACTAGGATACTTATCTTCATGATTCCGGCCAGTATCTTCAGAGATTATACCTGTTCGTACCTTGGCTGCCTAAGAAAACGTCGCTCCCTGCGTCATGGAGAGTCCCCCTTGAGTTTGTTCTCTGGGATGTTCAGCAAACGACAGAATAGAATCTCCCAAATTCTATATATCATCACGTGACTGAGACCCCAACCACTGACGTAAAATAGATATGATTATTTGTTTATGCAAACAAAAAATGTGTTTCTTGTATTTTCATGAATTACATTCTTTTTAGTTGTTTATTAGTTCAATTGCCACTCATTTTTCCCATCTTATTATTCTATTCCAATTATTTTTCTAATAATAATAATAATAATAATAATAATAATAATAATAATCATAATCATAATCATAATAAAAATAATAATAATAAAAATAATAGTAATAATAAGAGTAATAATAATAATAATAATAATAATAATAATAATAATAATAATAATAATAATAATAATAATAATAATAATAATAATAATTCTGATTTCCTTTATGAACGTCTCTCTGGAAAGGAATAAAATTCATTTCCAGCGGACTTTTCTTGATCCCGGCTTCAAACCAGGAGCTTCAAATATAAAGGGTGTTCCTATAATTGCAGAGGTCTGGACGCCGCCTAAAACATCGGAGATTTGCCATGTTTGCAGTTGCCCGTCCAGACGACTTGTTACTACTCCTAGTTTAGCAACTATCATCGGGATTATTTGTGTTGTACCCCGTGTATACGCTTTATCTCCAAAGCCAATGGAGTGTAATTGCTCCACTTCCCATTCTCTTTCTCTCTTACATTTTTGTCCCAGGGTACTGAGAAGTCTACAATCCGCCAGTTTTTTTGTAGACGTTGTCAATGACGACCAAATCCGGACGATTATGTAAGACTTGCTTTGCGTTATGACCCTTTTGTCCTACCATACATCAAACTAGCAATACTCGCTTGTTCCCACGTCATAAGTCACCTCTTCAAACCATTTTCCAGCACACTTCACCCCAAATATTTACACACCTCTAGATATATCCGGAGTCCCACGCGATCGTGTCTTTTGCGGTACTCTCTCTGGGCCAGTTCACTACACCCTGCTGCACGGTGCGCAATTGACTCTGTCTGCCCTTGTGCTGCACAAACAAAAGTGTCAGTACTCTTAGCCAGGTACTCAGCTCTAAGCCATTAGCATGATCTTTAATCAGCCACTTCTGCTATATCCTAGAAGAACCTTCCATCCATTTTCTTTCATGCCAATTCCTCTGCCATTTTACCCATACGTTTCACATAATCAGCCTTGGTTTCACATACCTCAACTTCATTGGTCACAGCCTTAAGCATCCACTTCTCACTTCTAACCACATGCTCCTACAACGACATCTCCTCGGTTCTAACACACTCGTTTACACTTTTCAATCCTCTCCTACCAAGTTTTCTCTTTTGATATAACCTTGCAAGCTACTTCGAATGTGAAATAAAAAAAACATTGCTATTACTTTTCTTGTTTTGATATCTATGGCATGCAAATCCTTGTCAGACCATTCTAAAATTACCGCACTGTATCTCTAAACACTGATTGCCCATGAATTTACTGCTTTCATTATGTGCCCTCCACACAGTTTCCACTTTGCAATTAACTTAAATTTTCTAAGATACTCCTTCATGGCTTTCTCCTTTCTTTCTTTGTTCATGATGCCTAGGCTCTCAGGCACGCCCAAATACTTATATTATGCATCTTCTATTTCTTTCATCAGTTCTCTATTTGACAGCACTATTCCATTCAAATGAACCTTTACTCCTCTTTTCATTCTTTTCAGCACGCCACATTTATTAATCCCAAACTCCATCCAAATGTATTCTGAGTATGTCCCCACAAGTTCTCCCAGTCTCTCCATTTCCTTTTCATTTCTACCGAATATTTTCAAATCATCCATAAACTGTAGATAGTTGAGGCGTCTGTCACCAGATGCAAATTTATGCATCAGTTTTTCTTTTTCAAGAGGATGCTCAGTTGCTTCATTATGATTACAAAAAGAAGTGCCAATAACGAATCTCCTTAAAATATTCAATGTTTAATGCCAACCTGCCCCATCTCTCTCTATTTGCTGTCATCACCGTTTTCGATTGAGCCGTACTTGTCTCGAAAAGCCCTACCACATTCTCAGCAAGCTTCATCATCAATAGTGTATCACGTATCCATGAATGAGGAAACCTAATCCTTTCTGTCATCGATCAATGAAACGGTCAGATTCGTCTTCTTCTTCTTCTTCTTCTTCTTCTTCTTTTTCTTCGCATCCTGTATTATTGCTTTATCAATTAGTAGTTGCTCTTTGGTACCTCTCGAGCCTTTCCGGGACCCCTTTTGTTCGTCAGGGAAAACACCATTACTCTCAATATTTTCATGAATTTTCTCCGCAAATATTCCAGTCAACAGTTTCCACATCAATGGCAGACATGTAATTGGTCTATAACTATTGCCACTGCTCCTTTTGTAGCATCTCTACTAATCAGTGTTGTTCTTCCCTTCACTAGCTAATTAGAGACATCTCCCGACTGTACAACACTTTGCAGGGCAGTAGCTATAGGTAGATAAAGGCATGGAAGCTGTTTAACCTAGAATCCCACCACTACATCTGGACCAGGTGCCTAGCAGTTTGTCATCCTACGTATTCCAGCGTCATCGATGGTTATCTCAATGTTCTTTATCTGCTGCATTTTTATAGCATTTCTCTGACCTCTACAAACAAGATAGCTAATTATATCGCCCTTCGACAGACCAAATCCCACTCCAGAACTTCCTTGTATCTTTTGCATTTGGAGTGTTGTTATTTCCCGCCTGTTACTACCATTTATTTTTTTACAGCTGAGACTGATTGTTCCGAAAAGGTTGTTCTGCCGAAATGGAACACTTTTTCCAACAAAGTTCCTAATTTTAATACCAAAAGTGTGGACCTTCTCTTTCAACATTGTTAGAACGTTCATCGTTCCCTTTTCCAGCAATCTATACCTCCTTTCAAGCTCGCCCTTGGCTTTCTGTCCTAGTTATACTCTTATATTTTTCTTCTATTCTAAACATGTATTTCCGCGACCGTTTAATATGTTCATCAAGCCGCCGCTGCCAGTGCCCTTATATCCTTTATTTCTCCCTTTTTTTCTGTAATAAGCAAAGACGATTTGCTATATCGTATGACGGTGCATACAAACTCCTGTTATGTTCCGTAATCGATATGATAATTATGATGTTGTGAATTACTCCCTGAACTATTTTACCTCGTTTTTTACCTTCCGCCTCTCACTACTCTTCATACTTGGAATCTGTCTAATTTCGTTTCTAAGAAGAACCTCTCTTAACTTCTAAAGTAATTATTTTCTACAGAAATCAAAGTTCGAACTTCATAACCACTTCTCCATACTGCTCCTTTCACTGGCTCCATTGTCTCAGAGTCAATGATCCCATTCGACTTAGATCCTTCGAACTCTTTCTCATCACTTCCCTAACTATAGGATTGCATACCTCCTCAGTTGTCCGCCTCTCATCATCGCTTACAATTCCCTTCGGCACCGCCACTCTCTCAGTTCTGTCATCAGATCTAGTTTCATCAATTTTATTTTCCCTATTCGTTTCATTCCTAACCATCCATTCAATCTCTTTTCTTGCAATCACTGAAAGCAGGTTGTTATTTTTAATTTGTTTAAACTGGATACCTTACTCGCGACACTCTATCCCCTGCTCCTCTCGATTCCTATTCTTCCTTAAATTTTCGGATATATCCACCAGATTTTGTACTTCTACTTCTTACAAACATTCCCACAGTACTCTTCTTTCCTCATACATATACTAAGCGTATACTTCAACATCATAATTTCAGTTAGAAACGCTTAGTTTTTTTTGTGTCTGCTATTTTTTTTAAACTCCGCAGCTGATGTAGCTGACAGCCGGAAAAATGTACACAAAAGCATAAAGATAAAACATCCGAAAATGTGCAAGCCGATCCCTCGTTTAACCGTTAATTAAAGGTTGGAATTTTAATTCCAGTTAGCAACACTTACTTGTTTCGTCTTCTACATTTTTGAACCCCGCCGCTTATGTTGCTTTTGGTCGGGAAATTGTACACAAAAACAGAAACATAAAACTTTCCAACATGTGCAGGACAAATCCTCGTTTAACCGTGAATGTAAGATTCAAATTATAATTTCAGTTAGAAACGCTTACTTGTTTTATCTGCTATTTTGTTAACTCTGCCGCTGATGTTGCTTTTGGTCGGAAAAATATACACAAAACAAAAAAAAAATAAAAGATAACACATCCGATCATGTGCAAGACAATTCCTTGCTGAACCGTGAATGTATATAATAATAATAATAATAATAATAATAATAATAATAATAATAATAATAATAATCATGGGTTGACCTTTTGTTCCGCCTGCAATAGTAAACACATATACTGCGCTATGATCACAGACACAGTGGAACAATATTACATTTCAACTGCATTTGCGTATTTGCAACATCCGCGTAATATTGGTTTCTCACTGGAATTTGAGTGTCAGTAAACCTCCTTAAGGTTGCAGTTCTCTTAGTACTCATCCAGCAGAGGTCTTGTCAGTGCTCGTCCCTCGGTCTTTCCATCCCTCTTTGCCATTTTTTCGGATATTTACCCTCAAACTCTTGGCGAGTTTGAATTAGGGCAATGGGAGGTGATGGGGGCATAATAAGGGGTAAGTTGAGCCAATTTTCTATTTTGGCTCTTAAGAACCCAAACGACTAATTAGTTTGCAAAGATGAGTGTATTATTAAAAAAATATTTTTTGGGGAACATTTTGAAACAAGTTGCAGTTTTCTGCTAGTACACCTAAACCGACCATGTGCTTTACAAAAATGCATACCACATGGCTCAACTTGCACCGACCATGGGGCAAGTTCATCCAACCTCTGGGGTAAGTTGTGACACACAGGGGTAAGTTGTGCCACACAAAAATATGTTGCAAATAAAGAAAGAACAAGCCCAAAATTGTTGCTGTGGTTATAAAACAAATTATAATAATGAAGTAGAAATGTTAATTACAGCGAATGAACCAGCACAAAATTTGAAACATATATCTGAAAGTAAGTTACTGAAGTTTCCACTGTGACAAGTCACAGCTGAAAACGAGCTGGCTAGAACAACGGACAGAACTACCAACACTATTTGGCTGTGGCAGCTTGTAAATAACCTCTTCTGCATTGAAACCCGCTTCGTCCTTTGGGTTTGGAACAAACACAGGCTTGTCCGTTCCTACCTTCTCAGCAACTTTTTGAAGGAAACCACCTTCAAACTCAAAGTCCTCACCGTTGAGAGTTTCAACCCGGGCAATATAGTTCACAGTTCGTGATTTGCCAGCACATTTGACAACCAAAAAGTCACCTTCGATTATTGGGCTATCCAGATCAATATCATCATCACTATCTGATGACACATCATCAAATTCAAAATCTGAATCATCAGTGTCACTTGAACATGGGGTTTTAGATCTCGGGGGACATGACTTTTTCCCACCATCATTGAACAAACACTGCATTGTTTTTGTTAATAGACTCCTCTTTCTATTTTTAGAAAAGGCTATCAGCTTTTGTCGTTTAGGGCTGTCAGTCAAAATCGTTGAGCTGCCCCTTTTGTGACCACCTCTTCTTGCCTTTCTTGGTGCTGCTTTCGGAAATGGCTGAATTACAGACGGTGAAATGTATGGACGATGCATGACATCATGTGAGCTAGATGAAACACAAGACCCAGATGCGGATGGTTGCATAAGATCATCTTCTTTCTGTTTTTGTGGTCGGACATCATCACTGTGCACGGGCAAGGCTGCTCCAGGAACCTCAGCTGATGGTCCTGCATCTTCCATAGTAGAATTTGCCTCAAGCTTTTCTGCAGCTACATTTTGCTCAAGGTCAGTTGGAAGAGAAGGGGAAAAGTCAATTTCACCAAAGATGTTCCGGTTAAATTGATGAATGCCCGAGGCTTGGAATCCAGCAGCAATGCTCAATGGTGTCATGACAATCACCTAGGCTTAGTTCACTAGAGCTGGGATTTCATATATTGTTACTGTTTTCCCTGGATTGGATTGTAGCAATCCATCCATGGCTCTGTTGTACGCTGTTTTGAAGGGTCCATACACTGACCGGTCGAGCAGCTGGAAACGATGAGAAGTGTGTGGTGGAATGGTCAGTAAGACAACGCCATGTGATCTTGCTGTGTTCACAACATTCAAAGAAATGTGTGTGTCATGGTTGTCGAGGATTAAGCGGATTTTCTTTCCTGGTGAGCATCTGGTGTGCTTGATTATGTGATTTAAATATTCCACAAATACCTCTTCATTCATACAGCCACTTCCTGTTGCCCTCCCTATGCACTGTGTTGGTCCACCTCTGATGAAGTGATCTCAGTAGTGGACTCTGGGAAAGATGAACAGAGGAGGCACAACTGATCCAATTGCACTCACAGTGTACACCACCGTTACCAATTCCCCGCGTTCAGCGGAGGTGATTGAACCAACTTGTTTCTTTCCGTTTTCTGTGACAACGGCTCCAGGGTTTTGATCGGTGGTGCACCCAGTCTAATCAGTGTTGTAAATGTCACTTGGTGAGAACTTGTACTTGTCCATTATCTGACTCAAGTTGTTGAAAAATGTATCAACATCTGGGCGTTTGAAGGCTGTGGCACGCCTGAAAGATGTTGCTTCTGTCACTCTAATTGCCAGGTTCCGGCGTTTCTTGAAGCCTAACCACCAATTATTGGTTTGTACTGAGAGGGAGATCACTTTTCAACTGAATTCTTAAATACAGGGCATACTGATGAGGTTTTCCAGGGTGTTGGAAAGCAATTTTCCTTAAGGCACATCTTAAACAGTTTTGTAAGTATGGGGACAAGCCCTGGTTGGAGCTTTTTCATCACTATAACTGGAATGTCATCAAGGTTCTTGATTAGTTTAGCAACCTCACGCACAGATATGTGCATGTTGTATAGCGTATGGTCTGTTATAGGAGGAACTACAGGGAGTTGATTGTCATTGTCGCATAGGGTAGAATTAGTTTTTGGAAAATAGTCTGGGCTTGTCTGATGCTGACGAGATGACCTCTGGTCCATTGATGATAGTTTCGATAGAACGCACACTTTTGTTCAAGACACATTTTGCTATTTGACAGAACTGGTGGGAACCAAGCCGCTGCTCAGCTACTTTTGATTTAACAGACTGAGCATTCAGTTACCTTGCCTGTTTTATTACTATTTTACAGTGGTGGCTGGCAGTCCTGAAAGCAGCTTTATTCTCAGTACATCTATTTCGTTGGTACCTTCGGAATAAGTGATTTCTGTGCGCGATGGCAGCAGCACATTCAGGGGAGAACCATAGCTGGCTGTTAGGTTTTTGTGGGAATTTTTTCGATGCCTATTATTAACCATTCGGTCAGGTCTGATACTATAGAGGACACATCCTTTTTAAACATGGAATGAAGAAGTAGATCAGATATGTATGTACGGAAGCTTTCTCAGTCAGCCATAGAGTACCGATATACAGAGCGGTGGAGAGGTACGTCTGAGGACGTCATACATTTCATTTTCATCTTAACTGCTACAACAGAGTCGTCAAAGGATCCCAGAGGAGATAGAACGGAACATGAACACAGCTCAGGGGAAGTTGTGAGGAAAAGGTCTAGAAGGATTGCATATTGACTGGGTGTATAGGGCACACGGGTGGGTTCGTGAACAGTCTGAGTTAGGTCATAGGCAATGGATAAATAGTGACACAATCTCCCCTCGTCATCGGTTTTATTTGAGTGGGTCAGCCATTGCACAATGTGAACATTGAAGTCACCGCACATGTGGATGTTAGCCGAAGGATGAGCAGACAGGATGTGGTCAATTTTCTCAGATATGCTCTTAAATATAGTAACTCCACTGTTGTAGTTGCGATAGATGGCAAATATAAATGCAGTGGTGTAAGCTAGTGCATGCCGAAAGCACATATGAGGTAAATTAGGGTCTTCTCTGGAAGTATTCCTACCACATGGAAAGCTATCTTTCATGTAGGCAAATATTCCATTCCCATGACCATCTCCGAGGTCAGATTTAGATGTTAAGTTAGAGTAACCTTTAATTATGAATTCGCCTAGAGAAGTTGTTGGCACTATACCAGTTTCACTTAGAAAGTTTCTCTCCTATTTTTTTTTCTTCTTATCTTTTGTCTGTTGTAGTGATTTACTTTCCGTGTTGCTCATTGCCATGATAATTCTTTCAGTTTTCTTTGTTATGTGCGCTTTTAGTCCTTTTTGTGTCATTAACAAAGTCTTCTATACAAACCGGTCGTATCCTGCCGTGCGTCCCTTTCACAAAGCGTCGGTCCACATCGAATTTTGACTGTAGTATATTCTGCATGGTCATACATTTCTTTGTCTTCTGATCAAGCTCTCCCAGTTGTTATTTAGCCCAGCATATGAACGGCCCATATGATTTTACTAGTGATTTTGTCTATTAATAATTTTTTTCCAGGAGTTTTCTTTTCCTCTTGAGGTATTCTTTTCCAATCCTCTCTTTCATTGTTTTCTTTTTTTTTTACACTGTGATCTGTGATAACCACTAATAAAGGCCCGGAAGCCACTCAGGGATAAGGGTTATTGCAAGTACATTACGTTAGTGTGGAGATTTGATGAATTGTTTAATAAGGGGGCGGTTCATTAGGAATTTGTTAACGTTGGACTTGAACACATCCAAGCTCTTGTCAGGTGGGCAGCAGGCAGACGGAACAGAGTTCCACAGGCGTGCAGTTCTAAGAAAGAAGCTTTGTTCATGGAATCCGGGTTTTGATTTAGGCACATATATAGTGGGGGAAATTTTTCACAGTGGAATCAGCTAGACGGGTGTGTTTCGTGACAGATTGTCGAGGGGGCCCAGAGATTGGAGTTCAGACGAGCACCTGCCATGGAAATAACGATAAAACAAGGATAGGCTCGCAACGTCTCTTCTGTGGGAGAGCGGTTGCAGGGTAGAGAAAAGGGCATCCCCCACTTAGCCACGAAGTCTATTTTGCACTCTGTCAAGGCAGGATAGGCTGTTTTTAGCAGCTCCTGCCCAGATATGGCAGCAGGATTCCATCCTTGGACGCACTTGGCTTTTATATAGATAGAGAATTGCATCAGTAGTGAGATATCTTCTGAAATGTTGGATGATCCACCATCTTTCCAGCAACCTTGGAAACAGACTTGATGTACATGTTCCATTTCAGATCAGGAGTAAAGGTCAAACCCAGAAGCGTGTCTAAATACGGAGCCTCACCCAGAAGAGAGCCATCAATCTCAATTGATGCCAGATGGGAATCAGAGCGTTGATGATGTAAGGATAGGAGTTTTGTTTTGGATGCATTAAAAGTAACCAGTCACAACTTCCTCCACTGAACCACGCGCTCGAGATCAGAGGAGAGAGAATCAGAGAGAATTTTGTTATTTACAGCCTTTGATGTGTTGCCGTAGATGGTCGTGTCATCAGCATAGATGCCAACGAATGATTTAAGTATGTGTTTAGGCAGGTCATTGATGTAGATCAGGAAGAGGGTTGGGCCCAGGATTGACCCCTGAGGGACTCCAGCATTTATATTGTAGGTCTCTGATTTTTGTCCATCTACCACTACTCTTATGAGCCTATCGGAGAGAAATGATTTAACGATTGCGAAAACATTTCCAGTTATACCGCAGCTGGAAATCTTGTGAAGTAGACCATTATGCCATATCTTGTCGAAGGCATTTGATATATCAAGAGCAAGTGCCCTAGAAATGAAGCCTTTGTCCAGAGATTCACTAATCCTGTGGGATATAACCGTCAGCACATCTGCGGTAGATCTTGCAGAGCGGAAACCATAGTGTGTGCCACTAAGAAGGTTATTCCTGCTGAGGTGGTTGACTACTTGTTTGTTTTGATCCCGTCTGCTTCGAGCACTCCCAAGTATTTAGAGTCGTACTGCTACCTTAGTGATCTCATCCCCGTTTGCCTTTATATTCCACGCCTTCTATCATTTCCAATTTCCAGTTTTCTCTTTCTTATAACTAGTAGTGCGCACTTACTAAATTGCATTTGAATATCCTGGCTCAAAATCCTGTTAATAATTGCTTTTATCTCCCGATTCTGTTCGGTTCTTGCAAAATGTTTCACATGGACCATGTACAACAAGTCGTTCAATGTTTCTACTTCTATTCGATGGCTAGTGTTTCAGTACATTGTTCAGAGGCATTATCGCTATGATGAACAGTAATGGCGACAGTAAATCTCCTTCAACGAGGTCATTGAATGAATATTTTATGTTAATCTCTGTTATGTATTATCCATCTTTTGTCAGTTTCAGTCTATTTGTTCTCGTGTAATTTTCAATCATATAAATGATACTGCTTGATATTTCATTTATTTTAAGCATTCTATTATCCATACTTGAGGGATCCTGTCATATGCTTTTTTTCGTAGTCGATCCATGCAATGGCTGCATTATTTTCCTTTGGTTTATACTTTTTTTAAAAAAATTCTGGTCTACATATAGCAGATCACGTGTCCCTCTTTTTAGTTTTTGAATTCTTTCTTTTCCTCTAGACTAAGTGCACGATAATTCAGGAAGTTATAAATTTGCTCCGTCAGTTGTACCGTTGCCATCATCATCATCATCATCATCATCATCATCATCATCATCATCATCATCATCATCATCATCATCATCATCATCACCATCGTTGTTGTTGGTGGTGGTGTTGTTATTATTATTGTTGTTATTGTTATTGCTATTATTTTCATCATTATTATTATTATTATTATTATTATTATTATTATTATTATTATTATTATTGGCTCACATGGAGCTTTCACACAAGTCAACAAACAATCTGATTGGAAACCTGTGGTATTCTCTAGAACCTGAGTGACAACAAGTCTTCCCAGACGTCCAGTCCTCTCCACCTCCTTCGATCGCATTTGCAAATGAATTTGCATCATCGCAACAACCGCTTACCATTGATTTCTCGCTGGTAGTGGCCATTGGTTTATACTGGGATTTGAGTTGCAGTAAGCCTCCCAAAAGTCCAAGTTCTCTTTGCGCTTGTCCAACCGAGGTCTGGCTGGCGCTCTCTCCTCGGTCTTTCAGTACTTATTGACCCTTCTCGGCCCGTTGGTACATTTTTTTTTTTGAGGGGGTCGGTGATGGAACAATGGGAGGAATGCATGATGGGGAGTGTAAAACTTGTAAATATGCAGTTTATTATTATTATTATTTTTATTATTATTATTATTATTATTATTATTATTATTAGTAGTAGTAGTAGTAGTAGTAGTAGTAGTATTGGCTCACATGGAGCTTTCACACAAGTAAACAAACGATCGGTTTGGAGACCTGCGGTGTTCTCTGGAAGCTAAGTGACAACAAGTCTCCCCAGACGTCCAGCTCTCTCCACCTCCTTCGTTAGCATTTGCAAATAAATCTGCGTCATCGCAACAGCCTTATACCATTGATTTCTCGCTGGTAGTGGGCATCGCTATAGACTGAAATTTGATGCGGCACTAAGCCTCTCCACGTTCCCTTCTTTTCGCGCTTGCCCAGCGGTGGCCTGCCCAGCGCTGGCTCCTTGGTATTTCCATCCTCGTTGACCCTTCTCGGCTCTTTGGTATCACTTTTCTATTGAGAGGGGATGTGATGAGACAATGGGAGGATGCATGATGGTGGTGAAGCACTTGTTGATATCTAGCTTCGGCGTTCTTCATTCCCTGTAACGCGTTTTTGTTATATTACCTTTTGTCATTCCCCACATTCTGGGGGTTTCCTTAATATCTCAGCCGTTTTTTTATCGTTAGGCGTTGTATTTCTGCAGTTATTCCTCTGATTCCAATTTCTGCCATTCTTTTTTCGAAGTTTTTCGGAATAGTTCCTAGTGATCCTACTATTATCGGTACTATTTTGATGTTCTTCATCATCCAAACCCCCATTAGCTCTCTGGCTCGCTCTGTGTATTTGCTTCGGTTCTCCTTTTCTTTAATACTCACCCTGTGGTCAGCTGGAGCAGCGAAGTCTACGATTTGTACAGGATGTTTATTTTTTGTTAATTATTATTACATCTGGTCTTCTTGCTTGGATGGGTTTGCCCGTCTGTATGTCCATATCCCATAGGATTTTGCTGTGCTCGTTTTCGAGTGCTGTTGCGGGTTTATGATTATACCATTTGCATGCACGCTCAAAAACAGTCGTTTGCACCGCCCTCCTCACTTGGTCATGCCTGTTTTTTTTATTCATTTTGGGCCAGTTTGCTGTATTCACTTACTATACGGGTTATCGTTTCGTCTCTCTGTCCACACAGTCTGCATTTGCTGTTTTCTTGTGTTTTATCGATCCTTGCTTTGATATGGTTGGTTCTAGCGAGTTGTCCTGTGCTGCAGTTATTAGAGATTTAGTTTTTCGGTTTATATGCCCTTTTCGAATCCATGTCCAGGTGTTTTTGTTATTCTCATCTTTTGTCATTCTTTTGAATCTTCCGTGGAGCTGTTTCTCTTCCCATTTCTCTTTTCTTGTGTTGTCGTTTGTCTCTCTGTTTTCTGATTTGTTGTTTTTTTTTTTTCAGTGTCTCTCGCTGCCATAATTATCCTTTCGGTGTTTTGCATTATGTATTTTTCCAGTACTTTTTCGTGTCCTTCACACAGTCTTCTATACCAATCAGTCCTCTCCCGCCGTCTTTCCTTTTCACGTAGAATCTATCAGTATCGTTCTTGGGGTGTAGTGCATTATGCATGGTCATGAGTTTTCTGGTTTTCTGGTTGTGTTGTCTCAGTTCTTCTTTTGTCCACCTTATAAAAGGTCCACAGTATTTTACTAGTGATACTGCCAATTTATTTATACCTTTTGTTAGGTTTCTGCTATATAATTTCGTTTCCAGGAGTTTTCTTGTTCTCCTGAGGTATTCTTTTCCAATTTTCTCTTTCATTTCTGTTGCTCTGATGGTGTCCGCTCCCAGACTTCCCAAGTATTTATAGTCGTCTTGTTCCCCTAGTGCCTTCATTTCTATTCGGTTGGGTGGTTGCATGCCTTCTGTTGCTTCCAGTTTTCCCTTTCTTATAACTATGGGTGTGCACTTTTCCATTCCAAAATACATTTGGATGTCTTGGCTGAAGGTGCTGTAGGGTTAATCAGTATTTGTAGTTCCTTTTCGTTTCTTGCAGAAAGTTTCACATTTTTTCCTGTGTATTGGAGAACTTGTATCCGGCTTGGTACGTTCTCAGAATACAGTTCAAGGACATCATGATTATGATGAACAGTAGCGGTGATAGTGAGTCTCCTTGAAAGATGCCTCTTTGTATGTTAATTTTGTTATGTGCTCTCCATCAGCTGTCCATTCCAGTCTCCATGTTTTCATTGCATTTTCTATTACGTTGGTGATCCCGCTTGGTATTTTATACATTTTTAGGCCTTCTATTATCCATGCTTTGGGGATCCTGTCGTACGCTTTTTTGTAGGCGCTCCATGCGATAGCTAACTTCTTTCTCCTCCTTTTTACATCATTTAGGATATTTTGATCTATATATAACAGGTCATGTGTTCCTCTTTTTCCTTTTTGGCATCCTTTCTGCTCGGGGATGAGTCCAAGGTTATTCGTTGAGTGGTAGATTTGTTCCCTCAGTTGCGCTGTAAGTATCTTCCACATAGTTGATAAGCATGTGGTTGGCCTATAGTTGGTAGGACGGCTCCTTTCTCCATGTCATTCTGTAGCAGTGTGGTTCTACTTTTTTTTCATCCAGTCTGGTACGATTGCTTCCTATATACATCTTCTCAGGTTTTGAGCTAGCCTTTCGTGTAAGGCTGTGAATTTTTTGAACCAGTATGCATGTATCCCGTCGTGCCCTGGTGCGCTCCAGTTTGCCATCTTTTCTATAGTTTTCTGTAGGGTTTCCTTGTTGATTTCATTCACTGTTCCTTCTTCTATTTGTTGTACCTGTTATTCAATGTCTTTCAGCCATTCGGCATTTCTATTGTGATCTCGTCGCCCTTCCCATATCTTACTCCGGTAGAGTTTTGTTTCCGTCGGATTTGGTTGTTCTTTTTGTTTTTTCTCCGTTCACATTTTCGTAGAATTGGCTTTCATTAGTTTCAAATGTTCTGTTTTGTTTGCATTGTTCAGATTTATATCTATGTCGTCTCAATTCCGTTTCTTTTGCTTTTATTTTTTGGTCCAGTTCTTCATGTTTCTTGTTTAGCCTCTTCCTGTCAGTTACAAATCCAATATTCCTTTTTCTACACATTGCTTTCTTCCTGTTGATCATTTTGGCTTCTTTTTATGTTTATATATTAAGGTTTCTAGGCCAGGTTTTGTCGGTACGCTTGTGCCCGGTTGTTTTTCTGATTTGAGATTTATACTTACCATTTTAGCGCCTGCGTAAATGTGGTTGTTTAATTCTGTGATTGTATTTGTGGGATATGTAGGAGCAGCTTGTTAACCTTCTCTGTTTCTGTTTTTAGTTTCTTCTGCTCTTGGTTTTTTAACGATGTTTTTTTTTTTGTTTTTTTCTCGTTTATCAGCTGTATTATTTTATTTATTTCATTAGCTTCATTCCGTTAGTTCAGTTTCATTGTTCTCGGTTTCCACGGTTGTGGATTTTGTTCTTTGTTGGTTTTGGGCTTTTGGTGTTTCTACTTATGGGGCTTCTACGTGCAGTTCCGTTGGGGGATGCTTCTTGTTTAGTTTCATCATTTATTTTTCGCTGTATTTCTGTTAGTTCTAGTTTAGAGAGCCGAACTCTCTTGAGTATCAGTCTTGCTTGGTCCACAATTCTTTGTTCTGTCGTATGGTAGTAAGTGGATATGCCCCATAGTTCTTCAATTCGTGTCCGATTACCTCCATATCTATATTTAGGATGACTTTTATAATAGTATTCCATTACGAGTATAGTCTGTTTTGTTGCCGATTTGTTTCTTCGTTTTTTTCATTTTTATTATTATTATTATTATTATAATTATTATTATTATTATTATAATTATTATTATTATTATTATTATTATTATTATTATTATTATTATTATTATTATTTAGACATTCAAGTTGTATTAACAATGTCGCCGTTCCCAAAGTGCAATCCTTTTGCAAAATTGTAAGAAAAATTGTCTGTTAATCTGTTTATGCCCTTTATAGTTGCTTTTTGTCAAGTTTACGAGCGTGTCAATTACAATGGTATTACCCTTTACTATCATACAGTTCGAGGTTTTGATATATTATTATTGTTTCGTAACATTCTTTATGTCGTTTTTTAAATTTATTTATTTTAAACATTCAAACTATTATTAACCCTTTCGCTGTTCCCAACAGGCTTGCCATTATTATTATTATTATTATTATTATTATTATTATTATTATTATTATTATCATTATTATCATTATTATCATTATTATTATTATTATAATAATAATAATAATAAAATAATAATAATAATAATAATAATAATAATAATAATAATAATAATAATAATAATAATAATAATAATAATAATTTTATTCTAAATAAAATAATATACGTTTCTTCACTAGTAAGTCGGAGTTTGGAACAAAAAATTCAAAAGAATTATTATAATTGCTGTAAGCCTGCTTCAGATAATATTGCATTTTCGAACAATTAGGATTAAATACTCATATATGTAGCTATTGACACACTGAATTTTTTCATGCAGACTCTTTTTAATATCTTTGATAGAATGCATGGTCATCGTTTGAGAACATTGTCGTTATTTTGATATGAAATAGTTATTCACTGAAGAATGAAGTTAGAAAATATTACTTAAAAGGAGAACATTAAAAAAACAGGGCAAAAAACATTCTCTGCAATTAAATGCATGAGCAAAATTAAATAAATGCTTTAAATATTTTTCAGGAATCATAGCAAAGTACCGATTCCACAGCTCTGAATAATATACATTGTACTGTTTGGGAAACTGTGTATTTTGCATTAGTTTTTTTCAGCATGATACCCTCATACTCTATGGAACAGAATTATTATATATATAAATTATTAAAATAGACAGTATACCTTTAAAAGCAAAGCCTCATTCCAGTAATGATTTCATAACATTAATCCGACTGCCTCAGGATAAATGGAGTACATCTTAATTTGTAAAATGTTTTATATGTTTGAAAATTGAACTGATTATAACGTTATTTTTTAAACTAGACTTAAAATATGCTAATCGTAAGTGTTATATACATTTTAAGTAGATGCGTGTCTTAGCCGAGGAATGTAAACGTTTTATGGAAATGTTCACAAAATACGTTTTTGCATTCCACCTTGCATTTCAATGGTGAGTATATGATATTATAAAATGAAACGCCATCGTGCAGTAAGATAAAAAAGCAATACTACGTGAAACATAAATGTGACGCAATGTAAAACACCAGTTGTTTTAATATACTCTGATATGCACTAATAAAATATTAAGTAAACATTAAAAAACTGAATAATTTTATTTTACGTGATTACTTGTAGCTATTTTATAAATGATGTATTAACAGAAAATGCATTGCAAAATATACTTATGAAAAACAAGCTAAACGACCGGCATTTCTATTTAATACGCTTAAACATGATATTTTTATCCATGCAGATTATTTCTGTATTAATATAGATTAAATCCTCTATAATAATCATATATTACGAAGAATAAGTTGTCCGGTGAATGGAGAAGCACAAGAAATTATAAAATTAAAATAGTAGTCATAATGATGGTCGTTAAATTCTGTCTGTATACAGTATATTGTAAACTCATATTTGGGATTACGATGAATGTTCAACAATTCACTATTGATCAATAGTTAAACACATGTAAACAAAGAAATCTCTGCTGTGAAATTAAATGGCTACTATTCTACTTTCGTAAATTAAGCTCATTTAAAAGAAAAAAAATATAACTACAATGATTAGGTACACCCAATCTTGAACAGAGTATTATTCGATCTGTGGGAAACATGCATTACTGCTCATCTAGATTGCAGATTTTTTTTTTTTTGTAGAAGAAATGTCTGGCGGAGATTGCATTATCTTTATTTGCAAGTGTAACTTAAACTATTCGCCTGCATTCTTTTCTATTTATCTATAGGATGGAACTATATTTTTTGAATCTGAGCTTTTCGATTTGTTGTATTAATCAGATAGATTTCTGCATAATACACAGTTTTAGGGAAACTGCCAGAACTACACATTACCTGAGAGTAAAATTTACAAAACATAGGCTAAGCCGTTTCAGAATCTATTAGAAAGGGGCTCTCAAACACACACTTGGCTTTTATATAATAGTAAATGTCTGATATATTGTAGTTTACTCGAATGCATTAAATGGAAAACAGTAAGTTTAACTTTCTTATTCTCTTTTATTTTATTCATCAATTATTAAAAAAAAATATGTGTTTTTCTACACCCTGGTGTTTATTATCAATCAGAAACATTAAAACTTCATAATAAATATTACATATAACAGATAAAGCAAAGTTTATTTAATATAAGCATTTATAATATGTAATGTCATGGTGAGAGATAGGGGTAGAGGGAGATATAATGAAAGATAAATAGAGGTAGAATAAGAGGAAGTGTGGTGAAACTATTTTAAAAAGTAAATATTACCGCGAGTGTAAAATTCCTTAGGATGTATACAGGAAAATACAGCTTAACAAAAGCAAACTATTTAAATCAATTTTATATACGGAGATTAATTACCTGGCTCTCTATGTTTTTTTTTCTGTAGAAAATACTGAACGCCTCAACGTAAGCTCATCATATAGTTTCTTTTATAAGTTTTTGTAGATATTTTATTATAATTAGTCATAATTAATTCATTATATTACTCATCAATTATTATATTTCCTCTCATAAAGTCTGTATGAAAATTGTTGATAAAATGGGTATCTCGTCAATATAATGATTTCAGAAAGTACGATATGTTGAATAAAAAATTGTTGGAATTAAAACAAAACACAATAGTAACATGTTTATTCAATATGTAGATATAATATTGTTCAATATTATTTAAGTCGGATTTCGCATATGTGTCAGTCAGTCGTGTTCAACCTGGATTATAACTTTTCTAATAATTGATGCACTATATCAATGTAATAATACCTGGTTGTCATGTTCGTCCATAGGATTCGATTACTAACTTACTTACTTCTGATGACATAACATCTTAGATCCTGTTATTTGAAAATAGCAGAATTATATATTTGATGAGCTTATAGTCTAATTTTTTTAGAGAAGAATATTACTACAGCTCATAAATAAGCTACTAGTAAGCTTAATTATTTGTACATATTATTTAGAAAACAACCAGAAAATTGCATATCTAACGAAGAGTTACATAGTTATTTAACCAGAATACTCAAGCATGTCTTCTATGATATAAATCTGACCTGTATGTATAAATGTATGTATGTTTGTGTATGTGTATGACTGCCTAAAGATGTTGACAGAGACAACGGATTCTCACGAGATAGGTTTCAATTTGAGGTTCGATCACTTAGACGATAAATATCGAAAAACTAGCCAAAAACATTTATTCTTTACCCTAAACTGGGAACTTTTCTACAGGGAGGGATATCTTTTCACGTCGATATTGTCGAATGTCATCCTTTCTTCCCGATTGTCTAACATAACTTCGGGTTTGCGGTGAACGCCGCAGAATCCCGTCAGAATTTTTTTTCACTTGTGTTTCCTCTTTGCGGTACGGGTTCGAGCATGCCTTCCTGCCTGCCTGCCTGCCTACTAGCACGTTTTATTTTTGCTCAACACACACCATCAAACGCCCGGGCAACGCCTGCCACCCACGCTAGTATAAATGTAATGATAAACATATTTAGTGCTATAGTATCATTCGCTAATTTCCCTGTCTGGTCGTAACTGACTGCTAATTATTCAAGCAGCGCAGGAGAAAGAGAGTGTAAAATAATGGAATATTTTAACAAATACAATGTTAAACGTTATTTTTAGTGCGAATTCAATAGATGGAAAACATTCTGAAAAACAGACTAACACGCGTCTGCATTGTATTATTTGTTTGAAAGACAAATGAAATAAACGGAAATTTTGATTTGTTTTTTATTTATTTTTTTTTTTTGGCAAGACGCGGCATCATTAATTCTGTCGACACAAACGCAGCAGAAATTGTGTACTTTTTGCAAGTGAAAGGCGCGAAATTGATATCAGTATAACATGAGTTTCTCGCTAAATATTTTATTTCATGGTGATGTAATTGTTGAGCAACTGTAGCAACGAAACAATCCCATTTAATAAATCGATCATCTTGATTCCGTCTGTTTGTTTCATCAGCGTTTGCCCGTGAACGTATTGTATGATGATTTTGTGCAACGCATTATTGAGTAACATCATTTGTACGTCAGGTAGACTTTATGAATAAGCCAAATCTCATGGGTTCTGTTGTTCGATAATTAAATTTTACATAGTTATTCCTGAAGTTATTCTTCATATACTAAACACAAGCTAATTAGAGGTACACCCACACCTATAATTAATAGGTTAGATTATATTAACGACGAAATTAAATACAAAAACAAAAGTTTAAAGAAAATACCCTTTATTCAGAAAAAACTCTCTGAATATATAAATAAATAATATTGTTTCTATTTTTACGATATGTTAGGCGATCTTGTCCAGACTTGACGTCTCAATTGCACACAGTTAAAAGAGAAATAGAAACAGAATTTCCCTTTTTTTTCATCTATTAAATTAACTGTTTATAGCCAATTATGTAAGATGTTAGCATAATTTATAAGTGCGGCATTGCTAGCATATATCCTTGGTCAGAGACAGCTATAGATGAAATCGATTTATTGATGAAGTTTTTAATGAATGGTTTCTATGTACGGGGCGGGGTATGCTCTCTCTACTTGTATATCGAGAATAGGCTATTATTGTTTTTTATATTTTTCATACGTACACGGTGCCGGAGTCTCTAATATTATTAATCTTTTATAAGAATACTTACTCGTTGGTACTTTTCAGCAATTTCGTAGTGTCAGGTTCGCTCGCTTTTTAATGTAATTAATTTCAGAGTCTTTAGCCAATACAGATCTGTGTTGTAATATGAAGCATATCAAATCGTTGGGACAAATTTCGTCAAGTTAAGGATCGTTGCCATAATTTGACTGTTGACGCAAATGTAAAATGGCAGCGTCATTCATCTTAACAATTTATAAAATAATGACGTTATACTGCTTAACTTTTTTATTAAATATTTACCGTTTCATTAAAAGGTAAGGGGGCACGCTTTTCAAGCTAAAATGTTATCCACGAATTTATTGCGTACTTATATTTAGCTGCGAAACAATAACCATCCATTTTTGAGCCCGTAGAAGACACAGTAAATGTTATACAGGTCAGCATACGTTCCAAATACGAAATATTGTATTGTCTATCTTCGATGCATAAATGAAATTAAATATTCTGTTCCAGACGTTTGTGTAAAACTGTGTTTTTAAAAGGCTTGTTTTTTGTTGCTGTTTATTAAAGTGTTTAATGATCTTCGCTTTCGGTCGCCTATACTTCTTGGATGCTTCGATTCTTGTTTTATCTTCTACTACTAGATGTATCAGGCGTTGCACAGTATTTAAAAATAAAATGTAGTAACAGATGTAAAAAGAAGCTGATACACATACATGCGAGTATTATATATTTTTCGAAACAGTTACTTCTTGTATGCAAAAAAATACTTCAGCTGATATCGAAATGAAGACATTGAGACAGTCAGTGAATTACAATAACCGTTAGTCCATCTGGCAAGGTATTCAAAAAAGTGCGATCAAACCTATTATTTCTTAAAATAAAGAAGCTGCCATGCGGATGATACGTACATGCGTAGTCTAAAAACATTTTACGAACAGATACAATTCGATGGTCTTCTAAGTACCAATCTTTCAATTTTACCTATTATCAAACCTTTTTCGACGAATAACCGCATGCCTTAATATCATATATACTACATTGACAGTCTGTACACCAACATCCCTTGGCTGAAAAGTGTCCTTACACGCACGCAGTTTTACAGATATAGAGATTCTATTCTGTTTTATGCGGTTCCATCATAGTTTTGTTATTAAATAATGCTCTATTGGTTTCCTTGCTTGAACTCAATCTAAAATATCCACATTGTAAAAATATTGATTTTACGCTTTCTATTAGTTCTTATATTTATCTTTTAAAAACTGGTATAGTATTCCACGGGAGACTATATACGATTATACATGCAGTTTTTTTTTATTTCTTAACCATCAACACATTGCCTATATTGAGGATAAAAAATGAGCTAAGATATAAAAAAGAAAATCAGAAAATGTGTTTTCGGTAGAAAAACACAAAAAACAGGGCGTCGATAGTTTCAGGCGCCATCCAGGAATATATATATATATATATATATATATATATATATATATATATATATATACATATATATATATATATACATATATATATATATATATATATATATATATATAATTGCGTGACATCAACGATAAAAATGTATATTTAAATGTGCGTAACAAGCAACAGTTGTCGGTTTTGAGCCTTTTATCATTTTGTAAAAATATATTTAAATATTTTAATAACACATTTCAAGCATATGTTTTGCTGTCTGTAGATATTTTCTTTAACGGTTGATTCGTTTTAAAGTTTATTGGCCTCCCTTTTGCACATCATTTTGCTTTAGTTGGCAGACTTGTTTTTTTTAATTATAAATTAAAAAGTGAGACTTGATGTATCAAATGGGATAGTAAAGTTAATTATTCAATGTTAAGTCCATTTAGTGGGAAGGAGGTGTTAAGTCTATTTGGTTAATATTTTTATGATTTTTTTCTTTTGTTGATGTGGGTTCGTCAGTACGCGTGTGTGTAAGGGTACGTGGTTGTGTGTTGTGTGCGTGTATATGTGCGCTGTAGTAAAATATTTGATTTCTTTTTTTACATGATTGCGTACGTGAGTGTTCATACAAGAAGAAAATGCGAAAATGGAAAATCACAGATCTTAACCTATACACGTACACACATACGCCACTAAAATAATGCACCCTTTCACACACAGAGGCAGACACCGACACACATACATGAAAATGTTTTAAAAAGCTTAGTATATTCTATAGTAAATAGCGTTTTAATGTACATTAAAGACTGAAATTTGAGTCTTCTCAGTTCAAAATAATAGATATGGCGTAATCCATACATTCTTTATACTACATCCTGTGAAAACTCCTTTAAAATATACATTTGGGCAATCAAAATATAAGAATTGTGTAACTGGAAAAATTTATATCATGTTTACTAAGAATGTGTTTATTCAATTAATTGATATATTTTAATTAATATATAATTATATATTAATATAATATATATATATATATATTAATTTAATATTTCATATTTATATTAATATAATATATATATATATTAATTTAATATATATATACATATATATAAATATGTATATATATATATATATATATTCCATTTTTCGCACACACTTAGGAGAAAATATTTTGCTTTTAAGTATAATTTATGAGCATATTCTTTAACATTTTTGTGCTTCCTCGTCATTGTAACGAATTCGTGAATCGAAATATTTAAATTCAAGTGAAATATTGATTGCCCTGTTGCAGTGATTAAAATATCCCAAACTGACACAAGACGATGACGTATAAATTAATTGATTAAAATATAATTTTTTGAAAAATTAGAAAGTGTAGGTTACTTACATAATTCTGACCTTCTAAGTGCTTATTGTTGAAATTGTCAAAAATGTAAGTAGATATCACTGCATTTTTAAATTTAATAACAGCCTCACGGCTGCAGATTTCGTTCAAATAACCAAGAAGATTGGTTATTTTTATATTCGTTTATCCTGATTCTAAGGATTTTCGTTCATTTATGGTCGGGCTCGACCAGCAGAAACCGGATTAAGCACAGCAACGTTATAGCTGCAGAAGAGTTAAAAAATACAAACCGAAAAATTGAAATACAACATTAAATAATCAACTGTAAATTTACATATATATATATATATATATATATATATATGTATATATATATATGTATATATATATATACATATATATCCACACACATACATATGTATATACATATATATACATATATATATATATATATATATTCCTGAAGCAAAATTGCATGGTTGTATTGCTTATTTAGTTTTATAATTTTTTCAAAAATAGATTAGCTTTCACCGTAAATTATTAAGTGAAAACACAATTTTCTAATCGGACATACATTTTTAATCTTGTTTTTGATGGATAATTTACAGGAAATAGTTCTATGAATAAAAGTATTTCATTAGAAAATATGACAGTTTTTTAACCCGTAAATGTTCAGGTAAAAGTAGAGAAAAAAATTATAGAAAATTTATAAAAATATTTTTTTATCAACAGATATAAATTATACGCAGGAAAATACCTGCATCATCGAGGAAATGATGGAAACATATTTTTCTTATGCATAGAAAATAACATTGACTTTGCGTTTATACATGTGCACACCGCTTAATCAGGAATTGAGGGAAACTTCCATAAACTCGGGTCACATTTTGCAATAGTGCCATTCTTTTAAATTTCTTCTTTTCCAATTTTGTAGCGGATTATTTTCGATTGCAAACTAATAAATTAATGCGAAATGCGAAATATATCTATATTTAAAGATTTTTGTTGTATGTTAAGATAGTAATACAAAGTTCTTGTAAATCAATCATCCTTATTGGAAACACCCAAGACAAACACAACCCACATTTATGTCCGTTGGAACAGGTTCTTTTTTGCTTTTGTAATTTTTTCAACAAATCATTATTTCTAAGACACTTTTCTACCACATTCTTCATTTTTTTAAGTTCCAAAATTTTACTATTTAGATTTTTTTAGAGATCGATAAGGTTCTAATACAGCTAAAGTAGAAAGAACGTCTGTACTTATTTAACGATGAAATTTGTAATAACTTTGCGTCTTTATGTGTTTTTTAGTGAAAAAAAATATTTATATTTGAATACAAATTCCAAAGCTCGTATCACTTTAAAGAGTTAAGGTGATTTCACCCGAGAATTAGGCACAATTAGTAAGATTGCCCTCAAACAAGGACAATAAATTAACGGATTCTTAATGAATCGGTTTTGCGTAATTGTCGAGTAGTTCCAAAATGTAAGGGGGGTGCATTCTATAGGTAACATTTTCCATCGATTTAATTTTCAACGATTTTTATGTCAAATATTTTGAATACTTATTTTTATGAATATAAAATTTTCAAAAAATCAATTATATACGATACATTTATAAACCAGCAGATTTGCCGTTTTATTGTAACCATGTAACCATTAAAAAAAAACTGTTTCAATTAACACCGGTATAACGTTTAACGTAAACAGAATGTAACGGTTGTATATAATCGTTAAATCACTAAGATAGAAATAATAAAAGCTTACGTTGTTAAATACATAAACATGTTTTATCTTATAATTTAAAATGCAACACATTGACCAATAAAATAACATTTAGCTTGTAACCCACGCTTGTTAACTCATATTATTTCCATAATTGTTCGCAATTTTTACAAAAACGCCTGTTTAACATTAGCCCCAAACCGCCTTCTATTTTATCTTATTAGTCACTGAACAAATTATATTTCAAATTCGATCTGAATTCTTTAGTTTCTTGAATGAGAGATAAACATTTTGCAAGAACAATTACATGAAAATAACCACATTTAATTAATTTAAATTAAATTTTAATCACATAAATACATTTTAAATAACCAGGTGATATCGTTTTACTCATTTACTGTTTGTGTAAAATTCCTTATTTGCAGATATTGTCGGTTTCATTAATCTAAACAAATTCTCTTTACCTACTGAAATAATTTATTTCACTGATTACATGTTCCGAATATATTTGCACGACTAAACGGCAAATCTGACTATAACACTAAATTAAAACATTTAAAAAAATCGGTTTACTTATGTTCTGAAGTCATTTATTATTTGTGAAAATTTGTCTGTAAACATTCATCCTAAAGCCCAAACAATTGTGAAATATTCGTGGTTTACCTATATCATGTCACGAGTGAATCAACGGCAATTGTATTTCGCTATATAAAATGGTAACATCGTTACAAGGAAAACCACCTAATTTATTAAATTAAAATTAAGTGTAACGTGAAAATTACAAAAAGAGTAACAAAAATAGGCTTGGGTACGCTGAAAATATATCCAAAAATATCGAAGCAATCGGTCCACTGTTAATTCATATGATCGGTTAGTAACAAATCTATACACACACACACACACACACATATATATATATATATATATATATATATATATATATATGTGTGTGTGTGTGTGTGAATGTATGTGTGTATGTATTATTCACTGCTTAAGGTAATACAAATATATATATATATATATGTATATATATATATATATATATATATATATATATATATATATATATATATATATACACGTCAGATATAACTATAAAACCAACACTCAGCATATTCTTATTTTAGGGTAATTATCTTACAATTCCCGATATATATACAATTGATACAAGCATAACCGCTGATTAATTCCCATTGAATGAACAACATCCCATTGTTACTGTTACTCGATTGAATTCACACATGTCTGGGATGTGTCTATGCTGTAGCCAATTATATATAGCCTACTTATATTGTATATAATCACTTTCTTACACTCAAAATTTTACAAAATTGTCACTTATCAATAACAAGCACAATATACGAGACACACGATTAACCAGATTTATTCTAATATTCTTATTTTATCATGCATATGTATATCCTGTATTTCCTAGACTATATTTTGCGTTTATAATTTTAACAATAGTGTCGCGTATATGGTGAACGCATCCACCGCGTATACGGCGTAATAAATACATCTATTTTTATCAACTCTCGTGTGAATGTTAGAGCTATTTCGGCAATTCCACGGCGAATGTAGTCGTTCAGGGGTCCTATTCTCTCTGCTTTCATTACGCGATACCATATTAATTTTCATTATCTGTTTTAAAATTATTCCGCCCTGTTTTTCTCTTTTCGCTACTTTTATTTTCTCTACCACTCTCCCTCGATCCATGACTGCGGCATTATAAATAAAGTCTCTGACAGCATAGACACAACACTCTCCCTCGACACTAGCGCACAAGTACATGTATTTGGTGGTTTTAATGTTCACCACAAAAACTGAGTCGGATTCTCTACTCACACAGATGCAGCATGCAGCTAAACCCATGGTTTCGCTATATCTCACTCCCTATCACAAATGGTTACGTTTCCAACCCGTTTCCCTGACCAGCAAGAACAACCCACACTACTTCTAGAGCTGTTTCTGACTACGGTTCCCGAGGATTGTATGACAAATACTGACAGCCCACTCGTTAACGCTGACAATGCAGTGAGAAATCGCCCTAAATTCTAGACCCAAAAATGAAGAGTCAGAGCTCAAAACAACGATATATTATAAAAATGCTGACTGGGAAGCCATCAGAGATCTTATCAGAGATGCCCCATGGGGAAATATTTTCTCGTCCTGAACAGTGCGCAAATGAGACCACTGAGGGTTCAAAACAGTAATTTAAGCACATATTCCCATGCGGAAGTTTTATAGCAAGCCCCACTCTCTCCACTGGTTTACTTCCTCTTGCGCAAATGCCATTGCTCAAAGGCAGCATGCATACCGCAGATTTAACCGATATAAGTCCAAGTCAAACAAACAAAAGTATATAGAAGGTAGAAGTAACGTTTAGAAAGAAATAGCGACAGCTAAGCGAGAATTTACTGAAACCACTAAAAAACGCATTGAAGTACAAAAGTTAGGACATCGTGACTTCTGGAAAATCTACAACAGTGGCCAATCAACAATTCCCCCACTAACCAACAATCACGAGGTTGTTTGCTTAGCAACTGACAATACTAATATGCTTTCCAGCCAGTTTGCCTCGGACTCCACACTGGACTCTTCAAACCAGCCCCTGCCTGACTTTTCTTTGCGGACAGACACCACGCTAAACGATCTAAAAATAACCCATGATCAGGTACAGGCTATCATGAAAAAAGCATGACACTTCAAAAGCATGTGGACATGATCTCATCCCAGCTTTTCTATAAAAAACGTGGTCAGCCGAATAGCTCCAGTTCTCTCCAAACCCTACAACAAATGCTTTATGAAGCATGCTTTCCGGGCTGTTGGAAAACTGCTTCTGTGGTACCGGTACTCAAGAATTATGGCGAAAGAACTGACCCATCAAATTATCGCCCCATTAGCCTCCTCCCACTTTTTGTCAAAATATTTGAGACCATAATCAACCATGCTCTAGTTCGGCACCTTACAGATGCTAAACTTCTGACTGACAAGCAATATGGATTTAGACGAGCCCGTTTCACAGCAGATATCCTCACTGTAATCTTTGAACATATATACATTCACTGGACAAATCGGGGAAGGGCAGAACGGTAGCTCTAGATATATCTAAGGATTTTGACAGGGTATTCCATGAGGGTCTCCTCAGGAAAATTTAATCATACGGTATCAGTGGTAGAAACTTAACATAATTTAATCCTTCTTAGATAAGAGAAACATCTATGTTGCCCTCGACGGTCGTACATCTAGACAGTGTGATATAAATGCGGGAGTGCCTTAGGGGTCTATCCTGTGACCTCTATTGTTCCTAATATGTATTAATGACCTACCCGACAAAACTGCCTCTGAGATGAGTATATATGCTGATGATGCCACACTCTATAACATCCATGCCAGAAAAAAACAAATGAACACATAACTAAAGAAATGACAAAAAAAAACTATTTGATGACCTCCAATCCGTAGTGGAATGGAGACATAAATGTATGGTCACATTTAATGCTGTCAAGACTAAACTGGTTTCCTTCTATAATTGCAAGAATCCTTCTCTGCCATCAATAGCAATGGCCAGTGACTCCCTATCTGAGAGTACATCTTTCAAACTGCTTGGCCTAACGTTCACAGGAAATATGGGGTGGAACAATTATATTGAAGGCATTGCCAGGGCAACTGCGAAAAATGTACGCTCTCTCTACCGTGCTAGAAATCTACTGACACCTGAAAGTATCCTGCACATCTATAAGGCCACCATTCACCCATGTATGGAGTATTGCTTTAACATTTGGGCTGGTGCATCTGCTACTAGTCTCTCGCTCCTAGACAAGGTTCAAAAAGAGTCCCCAATCTGATAGGCCCTGAACTGGCATCTAAGCTTCAGCCTCTGTCCCATCGACGAAATGCTGCATCCCTCTGCCTTTTCTACACGGATTTTAATGGTGAATGCTCTTACGAACTGCAGACACTTGTGCCTCACGACGTAGACACCCTTGAAAAACCCGACAGGCAGCTAAATCCCACCCCCACACAGTAGATATCCCCAGATGTAAAATATCTTTCTACTCCAGTAGTTTCTTCCGCAGAAGCGCTAGACTCTGGAATTCCATTCCAGGTCCCTGCATCCTTACTGTAGTGACATGCAGAAGGTCAAGTTTAACGTGAACCGACATCTTGCTGCCCAAATCTCAACATAGTTACCCAGCAGTTGCTGCCCCTGATAGTAGCCCCCTTCACGAAAGTGGCAATGTGCCTTGTTTGGGGTAAAAATGTAAAAAAAAAACATTTGGTTTGAGAAAGCATATATTCTTTTCAGCAAATGTATTTTTATTTTCTAATTTCTGTTTCTAATCTAAATTGGTGTAATGATCTTTTACATACAGATGGCTATTAGTGTATTGCTCTCTTTTTTGTTCGACGTATAAAAGTGGTCCGATTCTTTATCTCTACAATCGTCTCACAATTTAACATGTACTGAGTCTGGAATCTCATTAGTGTATTTTTATCAGTCTTAAGTTGTTTCTATATTGTATTTCCTAATCATATTTTCTGATGATTTGTCTTCTGAAAATATGCGCAGTTGCTGATGCGAAATCCAGGGATGTTTTTACTGGTATCTTCTCCAAAAAACTGGTAATACTATAATTATCGCACCAAGATTACTTGTAAGACTTTTTTTTCTGATTGTGACTAGTCGAAGGCGTTTTATCATGATTAAATTCTTATTGCACTTCTAAAGTATTTTTCCCCTGAGAATTCTATCGTTTCAAAATAATTTTGTCATAAGTTATCGAAATCATCTTACACTTATTGTTTTTGTTTTTTATTTTACATAGACGTCACCACTAATCAAGGCCGATAGATCACTCAAGGATAAGGGTTAAAAAGTGTAGAGTAGTCAAAATAACAATATAGTAATCGATAGTAATGGAAGTTCGGTAAATTTGTTAACTTAAGTGGAACGGCTCATTAATAACTTGTTCACGTTGGACTTGAAGTCAACCATATGGAATCTATGTTCAGGTTTAGGCACATATAAAGAGTGGGGAAAATTATTGATAATGTTTTCAGCTAGTCTAGCGTTTCTTGTGAAAGTTTGTTGAGGGGGACAATAGATTGAAGCTCAGTCGAACACTTTCCATGAAAATAACGATAAAGCAGAGACAAACTCGCAACATCTCTTCTGTGAGATAGAGGTTGCAGCGAAGAGAAAAGGACATCTCCCACCAGGTCACGAAGTCTATTTTAAACCCTATCACGGCAGGACAAGTCTTTTCTAGCAGCTCCTGTCCATATGTGGCAACAGCATTCCATCCTTGGACGTATCTGGCTCTTATACAGAGAATTGCATCAGCAGTGATATATCTACTGGATCGATAGAAGGATCCGAACATTTTTCCAGCGTCCATGGCAACAGATTTGATGTACATATTCCATTTAAGATCAGGAGCAAAGGTAAAGCCCAGAAGCGTGTCAAAACTTGAGGCCGCCCCAAGACGAGAGCTATTCATTTTTATTGGTGTCAGATGGGGATCAGAACGTTGATGATGTAAAGATAGAAGCTTGGTTTTAGATGCATTAAAAGTAACCAGCCACTCCTTTCCCCATTGTACAACGTGATCAAGATCAGAGGAGAGAGAATCGGAGAGAACTTGGTCGTTTACGGTCTTGGATGTGCTACCATAGATGGTAGTGTCGTCAGAAAAAATGTCTACGAAAAAGTCATCTTTGGTCCATATATTTATACATGGTAGTGGTTGGTCAGATCCATCTAAGTATCATCATGCCAATTTATCCTTTATAATTGGCTAAGGCTTTGAATGATTGTTCAACGGAAAGATTGTAGAGTTTCTGAAAAATCTGGGTGAGATTACCAATTTTCGGTACTACTTTCGTAATTTTCGTCTGACTACTGTTATTTTATAATATTTTAACTTATCGGATATTCCGATTCATGAAAAATGCAGAAAAATGTAAAGCTATTTCTTTGTGTATAGCTATTCGGTAGAGTGTTATATTCAAGTTTGTATCACACACTTTGAGGTTATAATATTACTACTAAAGTTCTTTATATTACTGTTTATTTTCCAGATGGTTGTAGCATGCGAAACACGCTTGATGGAGTCCCTTCACACTCTTACATTTCAGTGCTAGTTTTCATTAATGATATATACGCAATCCATTTCAGTATCTTTTTTATCTCAATATTATTCAAGGGACTTTTTTTGAAAATTAATATCTACGTTTATGATGCAACTCTCTATATTGTTATTGCTTCTCGTAATGTATACAGGCGGAAAAAGAAAGGCTGCACTTATATTTAAAAAGAAAACTGCAAACGTAAGCTCATTTTGATAAAACTGTTTAAATACACTATACCTCATTTGACTGGCCTTTTATTCTTCTATAAGTTTACCTGTTCATTATTGACTTTTAATTAAAACATTCTAGTGTACACGTCAAATGAAAAAATAAATAACTTCAATTTGAGGAGGCAAAAATAAAGTCCTCACAATGGAGAATTCAAATTTACATGTAACTTTAGGGCATTGATGCAAGACAAACACAACGGAAACACTATGAACTACTTATTTTTAGTAGCAGAGACCATCTGCAATTTGGCAGCCTGCAATATTTTAGGAATCTCTTGAATAAGGTGGCAGCAATACTCCGGAGAAAGAGTATTCAACTTTTCTTTAATTTTTTGTCCAAGGTTCTTCAAAATTTGCAATTTTATCATTGCGTAGCTTTTACTTGGTATAATGTCACACGATTTTGATACGATTGATGTCTGCAGATTGTGTACTCCTATCCAAACAAAGAATATCATGCTCCTCCAGGAACCTCTTGACATTGCAAGCTGGGTAAATGGAAGTATTATCCTGCATTAAGATAGGGTTATCATCCAAATTCCGACCAAAGTAGGGTAGAAATGCTCAGTCAACATAGTAATGTACTTGATCGAATTAATTCGACTTTACAATAGGCCTGGACAATCGGTACTAATAATTTCCCACACCAAAAGCGAACTTGTACCACCTTGCAGCGTGGAAACGATTAAATTCGTCGTCTTTCCTCCAACGGACGTACGGCCTACAATCACTACCTACCTATGGGCCTTGTTATTGTCGCTTAAAAGCACTTTTGATC
>NC_136487.1:166945351-166957851 GCF_053919585.1 Euprymna scolopes | reverse complement strand
CATATATATTTTATAACTTACTATATATATATATATATATATATATATATATATATATATATATATATAGAATGCTTACCTGTAACTAAATACCTCTTTAGGAGATTCAACTCATAGGAAATCAAAGTTATTTACATTTATACACACACACACACACACACACACACACATATATATATATATATATATATATATATATATATATATATATATATATATATATATATTCGGGTTTTTTATATTCAAAAGTAATGGACTAATGAATTCAACGAGGTTGTTTGATAGTGCTCAATAAAAAGAGCTGATAATACTTGTTTATTGTTATATAAACATGCTCACATCCCGCTGCTACAAACATCCACTAGTTTCAATCAAACAACAGTTATCATCAGGCAGCCACTTGACTATTCAAATGTTCATTGAATAATAGATTTTTATTTTGGGTAGGAACTCTTTAAAACTTGGAGTTAAAAAACCTTAAAACACAGAACTTTAATTATAAGATGTAAAGAGGGAGGGGCAATCTAAATAAAGTTAAAAAAAATTATAATAGAGAGAGAATGATTAGGAGGAGAAAAAAGGAAATAGAGAAAGAAAATAAATAGAGAAAGAAAATATTATATTTTTCCCTATATTCTTTCTCTATTTATTTTCTTTCTCTATTTCTTTTTTTCTCCTCTTAATCATTCTCTCTCCATTATAGTTTTAACTTTATTCAGATTGCGCCTCCCTCTTTACATCTTATAATAACAATTCTGTGTTTTAAGTTTTTTTTTAACTCCAACTTTTAAAGAGTTCCTACCTAAAATAACAATTCATTATGCAATGAACATTTGAATAGTCAAGTAGCTGCCTGATGATATCTGTTGTTTGATTGAAACAAGTGGCTGTTTGTAGCAGCGGGATGTGAGCATGTTTATATAACAATAAACAAGTATATATATATATATATATATATATATATATATATATATATATATATATATATATATATATATATATCGCAAGGTGTATTAAATAGAGGGGACCTTGCGAGAAAACAAAAAAAAAATTTAAAATTTAAAAACAAAATATTGAAACTCTCCCACTTCCTCTCCTTACCCCTCACTCTTCTATCTATCATCCTCTCTCCACCTCCCCTCACTATATCAACATATCTCCACCCCATCCTAACTGAATCTACTACACGCAATACCATCGACTGTATCTTGAACTTTCAAAACTGAAATATTGTGAACACCACCCTCCCCCTCGGCTTTTTTCTATTTTTTTCCTAAAAACACCTTTTTCCAATGACTAACAACCACTTCTGCGAGGCCCGAGGAAGCTGCCGAATCGTAAACATGATCCAACACCGAAAACATACGTAGCCAAGCAGATAAAACGGTAATAAAAAATAGACACATATTTGCTCTGCAATAGTATTGAGCACTCTCCTAAAGTTTTTACTAATTAT
Source organism: Euprymna scolopes (assembly GCF_053919585.1). Lineage (NCBI taxonomy): Eukaryota > Metazoa > Mollusca > Cephalopoda > Sepiida > Sepiolidae > Euprymna > Euprymna scolopes. Next base: position 166,956,395 of record NC_136487.1, on the reverse strand, counting down.
CAGTTTTACCAAATATATATATATATATATATATATATATATATATATATATATATATGCATGCGTATATATTATATTAAAATGTATTCTAATAGAATGGGAATGCTCTATTTTATTGAATTCTTCTCTGAAGCAAAAAATATATCAATAACTTGTAATATTTCTTCGATAAATATGCTGACGCTTCTTCTCTTTTCCGCATGGAATACTAATTAATTAAAACAGGTCGCAGTCTATTTCGGGTTACTTCGATTTCATCTGGTGATTTGCTCCTCGAGACGAGCATATTATTAAAATGCTGCCTTTATTTTGCATTATTGATTACTTTACACGTGTGAATCAATTTCCATTTTATATCGTTTCAAATGAATAAATTACTTCGAAAGTCATGCGTGTTAATTAAGGCAATAAATATTAATTAATATCACCGAGACGAAATTTTCATGGATAAAATATTTCTATTAACTTAAAGAAAGATATTTCTTTCTAATTGTTTAATCAAGAAAAATGCACCGTTGATAGCGATATGTTTACTTTCTATTTCTAATGTTCTTACTTTCGGACGAGAAAAGAATATAATACTAACGAGGTCTAGAATGGTATTGTTTTACAATACTTTTCAAAACTTGTCTTAAGGAGAATAGTTTCCCATCTCCCTGGAAAATTTCATCAGTATGCCCTGTATTTAAGAATTCAGGCGATCGCTCATCTCCCTCTCAGTACAGGCCAATAAGTCTCCTGTGCGTCATGAGTAAGTTGCTGGAATCTGTGTTAAATACAGAAGTAATAAACCATCTCAACAAAAATAACCTTCTTAGTGACACTCAATATGGTTTCCGTTCTGCTAGATCTACAGCAGATTTGCTTACAGTTATATCTCATAGGATTAGCAAATCTCTCGACGGAGGCAACCTTTCTAGGGCAATTGCTCTTGACATATCTAAGACCTTTGATAGGGTATGGCATAAAGGTTTACTTCATAAGATCTCTAGCTATGGTATAGCTGGAAATTTCTTCTCAATTATTAAATCATTTCTTTCTGATAGGTTCATAAGAGTAGTAGTTGAGGGGCATAAATCAGAAGCCCACAGTATTAATGCCGGTGTACCTCAGGGGTCCATCCTGGGCCCAACTCTTTTCCTGATCTACATTAATGATCTTCCAAATCACATCCTTACATCATTTGTAGACATTTATGCTGACGACACTACCATTTATGGTACCAAATCTAAGACAGTAAACGACCAAGTTCTCTCCAATTCTCTCTCCTCTGATCTTGAGCATGTAGTACAATGGGGTAAGGAGTGGCTGGTTACTTTTAATGCATCTAAAACCAAGCTTCTCTCTTTACATCATCAACATTCTGATCCTCATCTGGCATCAATTGAAATGAATGGCTCTCGTCTTCAGGAGGCCTCAAGTTTTGACAAGCTTCTGGGCTTGACCATTACTCCTGATCTTAAATGGAACACGTACATCAAATCTGTTTCCAAGGCCGCTGGAAAAATGGTGGGATCTTTCTATCGATCCAGTAGATATCTCACTGCTGATGCAATGCTCTATTTATATAAGAGCCAGGTACGTCCAAGGATGGAATACTGTTGCCACATCTGGGCAGGAGCTGCTAGAAAGGACTTGTCCTGCCTTGATAGAGTTCAAAATAGACTTCGTAGCCTCGTAGGAGATGTCCTTTTCTCTTCCTTGCAACCTCTATCTCACAGAAGAGATGTTACGAGTTTGTCTCTGATGTATCGTTATTTTCATGGAAAGTGTTCGACTGAGCTTCAATCTATGGTCCCCCCTCGCAAAACTTTCACAAGAAACACTCGTCTAGCTGTAAACACTATCAATAATTCCCCCCACTCTTTATCTGTGCCTAAACCTAAACGGCGATTCCATGAACAAAGCTTTTTTATTAGAACTGCACGCCTGTGGAATTGTCTTCCGTTTTCCTGCTTTCCGGCTGACTACAATATGGTTGTCTTCAAGTCTAACGTAAATAAGTTCTTGATGAGCCATTCCATATAAGTTATCAAATTTTACAAATTTTCATTACTAATGATTATTAATTGTCCAATTTCTACTGTACCCTCTTTAACCCTTATCCTTGAGTGGCCTCTTGGCCTTGATAATGTGGTGATACCTATGAAAAAAAAAGAAAAAGTCCAATGTGAACAAGTTCTAATTGAATCGTCCCCCTAAGTAATCCAAGTTACAAAATTCCCACTGTTTACTATACTAAAATCACAATGACTAATATATACCTATTAACCCTTATCCTTGAGTGGCCTCTGGGTCTTGATAAGTGGTGACACCCATGTAAAAAAAAAAAAAAAAAAAAACGTTTTCCTTTTTCAAATGAACTGTGAATTTTGTCTCAAAACCAATATATAAACAACAGTAAGCTATAAGGTAGTTACCGATATGTAAACTGTTTTAATGATTGCATATGTGGGTCGTCTTTGCATTTTGTTGATATGCATATATTTTTACTTAATTTCTACAAATCGATTGTTACTTATAAAATACAATAGCCGAACTACTTTATTACATTTTCCTATGCAAGCGTCTAATATGTTCAATACTTTATAGTCACGATATTATTAATTTTAAGTAAGCACATATAAACAAAACACTTAACATAAATTATTAATGAACAAATCTTTTACGACTTACTAAGCCAACTAAACAATTATCACAAACTTAGAAAAGAAAATTATGTAATTATTATGCAAACCACCAATCGGCAGACTTGTTACATATCTCGGCTCCAGTAGAAAATATCAAACGAAGTGGTTTTGCGAGCCTTTTATGCGTCATATCTACCATTATTTGTGATATATTATTTTTATTAATAAATATATTATGTTGAGAATTTATTGGAATGATTTTCATATATATATATATATATATATATATATATATATATATATATATATATATATATATATAACGCCTTATCTCGCTTATCGCTAACAAAAACACAAAAGTGATAAATTTAGAGATATGTAACAAGTCTACCGATTGGTGGTTTGCACGGCGAGGTTAGCACCGTGGTAGAGGTATCACGAGGTGCCGCTTTCGAGTCTCGCTAGGTTCAGCCCCTCTGATGAGTCGTGGACGATTAAACACGTGTCAGTGGATACTTATATTTTAAAATAATATATATGTCGATCCCCATTAAAACGGGGTACCAGATTGGTCAATGGGAAAATTATTCCCAACAAGCATTTAGGTAAAAATGCACTTTCGTATAAATAGTTGAATTCATTCAAGAAAGGTTCGCTAAAAAAACAAATAAAAACATCTACGTAAAAGTGATACATTTAGTAGTCCGGCGAGGTTATCACCGTGGTAGAGATTTAGGCTTCTTATCACGAGGTTCCGCTTTCGAATCTCGCTAGATTCAGCCACTCTGGTGAGTCGTGGACGACGAAACACGTGTCAGTAGATAATTATATTTTAAAAATAATATATATGTCGCTCCCAATTAAAAAGGGGTACCAGATTGATCAATGGAGAAATTATTCCCAACACGCATTTAGGTAAAAATGCACTTTCGTATAAATAGTTGAATTCATTCAAGAAAGTATCGCTCACAAAAACAAATAAAACCTCTACTTAAAAGTGATACATTTAGTAGTCCGGCGAGGTTATCACCGTGGTAGAGGTTTAGGCTTCTTATCACGAGGTTCCGCTTTCGAATCTCGCTAGATTCAGCCCCTCTGATTAGTCGTGGACGACGAAACACGTGTCAGTGGATAATTATATTTTAAAAACAATACATATGTCGCTCCCCATTAAAAGGGGGTGCCAGATTGGTCAATGGGAAAATTATTCCCAACAAGCATTTAGGTAAAAATGCACTTTCGTATAAATAGTTGAATTCATTCAAGAAAACATCGCTAACAAAAACAAATAAAAACATATATATATATATATATATATATATATATATATATATATATATATATATATATATATAAGCGATATAAGGCACTGATTGAAGTCAGATGAAATTTCCGGATAGTTATTACTTGAAGTAATAGTTTCAAGGAGATCCTAGACAAAAAGTAAAAGCTCAATATGTAAGAATAGAACAATATATAAGTTTCGTGATTTAATTTTAAACATCAATTCCAACTCAACGAACAACAAAACAAACGCATCCATAGGTCGCCTAAAAACAGATATATATGCATTTTAAATAAAATTTAAACAACCATAATTAAACTAGATAAAACTACGATAACAAACGTATTTAACTGACTTATATCAACTAACCAAGTAAGCTTCAAGATATACAGGTAAATTAAAAGAACCCAACCTTAAACACACTTAATTACGTAACCCATCAAACATTCCATATTTTAACGCCATGACTCGTCTATATTTCCACCTCATCAACTCACCCATGCCCACAGCAAAAACAGCACCCAACCCCCTATCACGCACACCCCCATTGAAAATCACATAAATATCAATTTTCCACTTGAACTTAAAATCAAGAGGGCAACCCTTTTAAAGAACACTAAAACACAATTCCTCCCCCCGGGGAAAGAGATTCCATTAAGAACCTGTATGGTCACCCAACTGGAAACCTCCCCCTCTCTCTTTACCCTCTCTACTTCACCCAACTCTCCTCTTTCCCTCATTCACTATAAACAAGAAACCGAACTATCTTTCTAAAAGACTCACACCTCAGGCAAGCCGTTCTAATGTACCATTCCGAATATCATATCAAGGATAATTTTGCTATCTTTGGTGTGTTGATCTCTCCACTATTGATTCCAAGGTCCATTGCACACTTAACTGAATGCTCAAATTCTATGATTGACGGGGGTAATTGCAATGGAATGGCATATCCACCAAATTTCGGATATACTTTGTCAACACTGAAAAAAGCATTTGAACTACAGCAACCAACTCACAATCAACGCAGCAACGAATACGGCTGCCCGGATTATGTTTTGAAATATCAATAACGAGCAGTATGCATTCGCTATATGAGAATATCACTTTCTCTCATAGGCCTATTTTCTGCCCACCTGGATTTATTATCCCGTACGACATTGGACTCCTTCCGATAATGGACTACCCAGATTTTATCAACTTCTCTTATCGAATAATGCTCTCCATATAATTATTCACAACCGCTCCAAAAATATTTTCAATAATTGTGCTGAAAAGCAAAACAACGTCCATTCGCAGCTGAATATTTTGCTGACTGCATTTCATTTCCTCTGATGATATAGGGCATTGTTGAATATCCATGGATTAAGGAAATTAAAACAATCCCTTCTATATATTCCTTTTCTCAAGCACTAATTTCTTAAATCGAATATATGTCTCTATATGTTGTATTTTCAGAATTTAAAATTTAACCACGAAACTTGCATGTATATATATATATAGATATACATATATATATATATATATATATATATATATATATATACATATATATATATGAATGTGCGTAAATATACATATGTAAATACACATATACAAATATACATGTGTATATATGTATATATACATGTTTAAAGTGATGGTTGTGTAGTTCCAACGATATATATATACATATATATATATATATATATATATATATATATATATATATATATATATATATATATGCACGCGTGTGTGTTTATAATATTACACAAAATGTTACTTTTCGTGTGTGAGTCTCTTTCTTGTGGACTCTGAAAAAGATTTGCCTATTTGTTTACAATTTCGTACACATATATTTACATGTCTTAAAATGTATTTTCGTTGTTTTTTTATGATACCATTATAAGCACCAGAAACCGATCATCGAACAAATCCGATAAAATCATGGAAAATCATGGAATTTGATTTCCACAAATATAAAAACAAAATATATATCTTGACACAAGAATAACTTTGGGTATCGCAGAACATGCTGATTGGCTAATTGAATGAAATATGTAGTTCATTCTAGTATTAGTCGGGAACGAGGATCGAAAAGATGATTTCGTTTAGAGGATAAGTAAAACTTTACACTTCATTTTTAGAATCTATCTTTAATTAAGATTGTAATATGTAGTTTACTTTACAAAATCAAATGACAGAAAAAAGGAGGTTCGATAATAATGTAACTGTTGAAATACACTAAAACAATACCACTTTTGAGCTGAATTTTAAAACTTCTTTCATCATTTCATAAAATCTACAGTACGTGCATAACAGTGACATGTAAACACAATGCACTGTGGAATAACAGAATTGAGAAATCATCTGACATTTTCCTAAGGTTATATCGTTTCCTAAAAAAATCAATCGATTTGATTTCGGAATGGATAATGTCATCGACGTAAAAAAACCGTGAATAGCTTATCCGACCGTTATTCCCGACTGCATCCAAGATTTCAGGAAAAATACATTTTAAATGTTCAACTGCGACAGTTTAGAATATTATAAAATCCTTCATACGTTCTAAAGCTGACAATGAGGTTTAACTCATTTATTTCGTTTCGCGAGCTGGCTGACCTCAAAACTTAGAACCGTTACCCTGCAAGAATTAAAGAAAAACATCAGAAACCAAATAAGATTGTTGAATCGCAATCCATAGATTCTGCAATCTGTTATGAATGATGTTTTTAAAAAATCATTAATATGCTAAGCTGAAAATCTGCAAACTTTAAAGAAAAACATTTGAATAATAAATGTTGTTTAAATTACAGAAATACACCCTCAATCTAATTACGTTCAACACCCTTCAGTGACTTCTTAGACATACAGTTTTCTTCGATTAATTATCGTATTAATGACATTTACTAAGAATTCACCTGTTTATAATTTACATGCAACCAATTATTACATGGAAATTAATTACTGATATTAGTTTGGAAACTCAGATTTAATTTAAATTAAATAATGAAAACACAAGAATTAAAAAAAATAATATTACTTGGATGAAATAGTTAAAATGTTAGTCGAATTTTCTACTATATCCGTTTTTATAAAGTTCCGAATTAATAGCACTTGGGCAATTGCCAACAATGTAATCAATTATTAAAGATCTTACGTGAAAGTTACAGTTCAGAGGAAAATTTAACTTGGGTTTTGTACTATAACTGTAGTCTCGGTTATCATAAATCATTAACTCGTATTGTTCGTAATAGTATCATAATAATTAATCCGTTCAAACTCAAAAATACGGCTCTGATTTTTACAAATATCCTGACATATTGTGATTCTCCTCTTCATATAATTGCATTTGAGAATATGAATGAGTGCATAGTTATCAAATGTTTTGTTACAAATCAGGAAATACGTTATATAATTTGGGAAATTAAGGTTCACCTTATGTGTTGAATTTTTTTTACATAAAATGGCATGTATATATTATCGCGCAACTAACCATGGTCTTCCTCATCATAGAAAAATAATCGAATACCGTATTACTACAAGTCATACATAGACGTTATAATTTGAAGTATCACCGAACACCACCTCTAAAAAACAATTAACAGGTGGTAGTTTTATATTATTTGACGATTTTAGCTTACGTTTTATATTTATTTGCATTTAATGAATTTCAAATAACTAATATAATCTTTAAACATATATGCTTCTCGTATGCTTATTGTGTAGTATTAAAAAGAGCAAGTATCCTCAATATTATTTACAATGTTCGACAATATCTTGATATTAACAACAGAATTCGAAAACTTATACTTTAACAGAAACACGCACACACATATATACTCAACCATAAAATAGCGTTGATTGAATACCTCCTATGTTTCAGATAGCATGATATTATCACGATTAAAAATAGAAATAATAATTACAATTCTTTATTAGAGATGATGTGTAATAGATACACATTAAATATATTTAAATGATACATTGGACATTTTTGAACCTTTGCTAATAATGTATGCGTATTTTAATACTTGTTGGTAACCTGCCGACCTCTCTTATATGCTGTCTGAAATTTTTGTGCTAATATGTGGATGCATCTCATTATCCACTGCGCTCCACATCTAGTGATGTTTTGTAAGGAGGACAAATATTTCATACGCAAAATTAAATTAACTTAAAAGAGGTGACCATAGAGCACCCATATATTCAAATTGCCCAGGCGTATTTACGATCCCAGCCGTAACTGATATATCGGGTAATATAGAATGCATACCTAAAAAGATTGCTTCAACAACTGAGGTAAAGAGAATACTTGTTTATTTTTTTTTAATTGTTTACATAAGAGTAGCCGCAAATATTAATCACTGCATTATTGAATATATTAATTTAAGCTCTTGTTAATTTTTCGAGCAATTTTAAATTGAGAGGGACCGGTATTTTCAATTCTAGTTTCTCCATGCATAATTAGCAATGTTTACAGTCAAAAGTTTATTCCAGTTAACTATATTTTGTCTGCTTTAGATTCTTAACTCGTCAAGCGGAATTTATTTAAAATATCCCGGGCTTAAAAAGTAAATTCAAGTATATCATAATATAAAACCTGCGTTCCTGGTTCCATATATGGTGCGATATATGACCTGCTAGAAAATTTGCTACGATATATGACCTGCTAGCAAGTCTGCTATGATATATGACCTGCTAGAAATGCTGGCACGACATATGACCTGCAAGAAAGTCTGGTACAATATATGCCCTACTAGAAAGAGTGGTACGATAGATGCCCTGCTAGAAAGTCTGCTACTAGATATGCCCTGCTAGAAAGTATGTTATGATATATGACCTGCTAGAAACTCTGGTACGATATATGACCTGCTATTATCATTGTGCACACTTCTAAAAAAATAAATCAGTTTTACCTTGCAATATCTTTTGTTTTTAACATGCTGCAGGTAAACGTAAAAGTAGAATAATATATAGAAACTATATTACAGAGGTGAGTCATCCACTTAGATGTTTCTGTGTTAAATCCCAGTAAAATATAAATATCTACTCACATTTCTAGTACCATTTTACGTTTTTCTTGCTGATGTTTTACTTGCGGTTTCTATTTATATGTCCAATACGTGTTTGTTACTAATAACATAAAAGTATATTTCGGTGAAGTCAGAAAACTAATTAATGTGCATGTTTTTTGTCACCCGTCGGCTGTTTCTGCTCGAAACTTTCCGATTCTTGAATGTTAGCACTTCCGTTAGCGTTCGTGTCTAGCGTCATTAATCAATAGTCTGATCACATATACATCTCTATATTGTAACCCATCCGAATATATCATTATGAAACAGATGTTTCTATATTCAGATTAAGAAGTATTTTCTTTGTATTAGATACTTTTCTTCTAAAATTAACCGAGTATGTATATAAAGTAAATCATCGCTAATATTGCGTAAATACTTATTTGTTATGGCTGAAAATATATAATGATTTTCTCAGTCTTGAAAGCAAAGAAAAGTCGTTGCTTATTGTTTTATTCAATTAAAAGATAGTGTCGCACAGTATATATGATCATAATTTATTATTGGATTTCCATTTTCTATGAGATACAATTTTCGGAAATTAGTTGTTACTGCCTTATAAAATTCTGTGGGGGAAATGCATTCTGTTGAATAAGTATATTATCAAACGTATTTCCAAATGTGTACTTTGTATGCAAGTATTTATTTACGTGTCTCCTCATGAAAAGCGTTGAAGGTAGTTGGTCATAAAAACAGCAGTCAATAGTAATCTCCAAACAGTAAATTTTCCTGAATTATAGGAACACCCTCCTTTTTACAATAAGGAAAGATTAGGAAAATAAGGCTTTAAACATACCCACGCAATACACATCCCCACATACACATACACGCGCATATATATATATATATATATATATATATATATATATATATATATATATATATAAATATATAAATATATATACACACTCACACACACACACACACACACATATATATATATATATATATATATATATATATATATATATATATTGTTCTTTCTTGGAATAAATAATACCGTTGGAATTCAAAATGTTCGACTCTTAAAAGCGCGTTTCCTCATCTTTATTTACTGTTTAATTTTAAATTTGTCTTTTATATGTGTTTATGTACTGTGCGCATGCGTGTATATGCGCACTTTTGTATAAAACTTACGTGGCACCTTCTCATTTGCTATACCTGCTCCTACTTTCTTTTCCTGGTCCTCTTTCCGTGTGTATTCTCATCACTTTCAATCTACTGATGAAGACGGATTATTATTTTGAATTCCTGCACGCCACCAATAGAAAACGATTAAAGAAAACTTATAAGCGTTTACACTTTTCGTATTTTTTAAAAATAAATTTTCAATTATAAGGTTTTCATAATAACAATTGAAGCAGCAATGTTCCAATTTCATTATCCTGCATTTGTATCATATATATCTTTTATAGTATTAGATTAGGAGATAAATCTTGCAGAGAAAAAAGGCACGTCTTAATTGAAAATTTGCCCATTTTCTGTTGATTATATTCGATATATTCTTCCTACCAACATTCATTACAGATTCCACTCATTAATTATCGTTTATATGTTTTTATAACATTTTCTCACGTTTAGTGTGTACAAATCCTACGATTTTTTCGTGTTTCTAAACACGATTTATAATGTTTTTTGTTTTATCATAACGTAGACTTAAATTAATACGACCCATCACACACCCGATTACGTTGATAAATACATTCATCAGCAAATAAAAATTGATGAAATTTGAGCAATTTCTAATAAAACATTAAATCGCGCATAATAGATTATATATTCAAGGTGATACAATACATTTAGTAGCAAAAAAATACCGAGAGAAACATTGTTAGATTTTTTCACAGTGGGGGCAAGTGTCAATCTTAGCAAGTGAGAATGTTGTGGGATGGGTACAGTTTTACAATATTGTATACCCGAGTTGTATACATAGAGTAACTGACTTTCATACACGACGTCTTTGAAAACGACGCAAGTTAATTCACTGAATTCATCCACATGCAATCAAATTGTTCCCGACATATTATCAAGGAAGGTGCATGGGAAGTAGGTAAATTTTCTGGATGTGTTCTGCC
>NC_136487.1:166772851-166940351 GCF_053919585.1 Euprymna scolopes | reverse complement strand
AACAACACTTTATTTCTTCTACAGAACACGGAAACGCTTGGGATAAGCGGAGAAATACCTCCGGCAATTGTAGAACAACGATCACCGGAGGCGCAAAAAGTTTCTGGCTGGATCGAGAAAAGTTTTAGGAAAGCCACAAAAACGTTGGGCGTCTGTGATCCTTTATTATAAGTTATAGAAGTAATTTCGAACAACTTGCTTTACACACACAGACAAACGCATGCATCTCTCTCAATTTATATATATATATATATATATATATATATATATATATATATATATATATATATATATATATATATATATATATATATATATATACTCTAGCTGTACCCGGCCAAGCATTTCTGTAGCTCAGTTTGTTACAATGGAACACATTTCTTCATTAAAAATTGCATTTTGTCTCGTTTATTTATTTAATTATTTTTGCAATATTTTTTATCAATAAAAGTTGTTTTTCCTCCCTAGAAAAAGTTGAATTTTTACCATAAAATGTTAGCTGAAAGTATTTTTTTTTAGTACTCTGGCACTTTTTTAAAAGAAAAAAAAGTAATTTAAAAAGAAATTAAAACAAATGTCAGCATACCCCTCCGCAAATGCAATTTAAAAAAAGTCGATAAAAGTCGCTATTAAAGAAATATAAAAACACATGTCTGTAAAAGTGTGGCATTATTAACAAATGTTTAGTAATTTTTCTTTTAATATTCATAAAGAGTAACACTTTTCAAAATAATGTGAGAGATAATCGTTTAGTTACTACGGCTGCGTTAGTAAAGGAAAAATGTTATGTGCGCTTGTGTCAGGAAGGGGGCGACGCGTGATTTTTATGCTGATCGCCATGGAACTCAACGCCCAAGGAGTACCCCGAATTCGTATTATAAAAAGAAAAGATTAATTTTTTATATGAACACTGTAAATAGTTATGTGAAATAGAGAAAACATCAACACAAACGGGTTGCTATTATAATATGCAAACAGGGTTATTGCGTTTACTTATTCTTTATATTTTGCGTTCTGTTTGGATTTACTCCCACAGCTCACCCAACCCTGGCAACAGAGGGTACCTCGCAGTCTATGATATAAATTTCCCATATCTGTTTAAATGTATGTATTATCTATGTGTGCATATATGACTGCCTTAAACCTTTGATAGAGGCGACGGATTTTCAGTGGATTGGTATCATTTTATAGCTCGACCCTTCGGATGACAATATTGCAAAATTGGCTAAAAACATTACGTCTTTCCCCTTCAACGAAGTACTTTCGACAGGTAAGGGGGGGATTCTTTCGTCGATACTTTTAAAAGTCAGCGCCACTTTTTGATTTTCTAGCTTAATTTAAACCTACATCACTTCTGGTTTGGCGACAGACGCAGCAGGTAACGCGACACGTTTTTTTTCAATTTCGATTCATCCTTAGCATTACGGCTCGACCAGCCGGCCTACTTACATGTTTATATATTGATGTATTTGTTTAGTTATCTGCGCATTCAATTTTTTTTTCTTTTTCCACCTTCGCCTGGCGGTTTCGAGCCGTCATGCCTACTACACCCTTTTTTCTTTTTGTTTTGCTCAACACACGCCCCGAGACACACGAAAAACGCCAGGAACCTAGATAATATGAAATAAGACTTTAATATTCAAAATGGGCAAGAATTTCATAAAAAAAACAGATACGGCATGCCTTTGAAAATAAAACATCAAACTAACACAGAATATAAACCGTAGCACGTTGAAATCATATCATTGTTTTTTTTTACATAGGCATCATCATTTATCAAGGCCACGAGACCACTCAGGGATAAGGGTCAAAGAGTGAGCAGTAAACAATTGGACAATATAGTACTCGTTAGTAATAGGAATTGGCGAAATTAGTTTATATAGAACGGCTCATTAAAAGCTTGTTTGCGTTAGACTTGAAGACGACTATATTTTTATTAATTGTGTAATTTATTTCTTTTGCGAAAATATGCCGATTCTATCTGGCAAGTTTATTTAAAATAGAGCATAAATAGATCCAAAAGTGATGTTCTCTTACCCACCGTTCTATGCGTTACTAACTATAAAAGATTATGCTTGTCCAAGTAGCGAGTTATATCACGTGATTACCGTTTCCTTTTCAAAAAGGAAACACTAAAGTCTATTTCAAGCAAAATCAATTCTTATTTGCAGTCACGAGGGATGTAATTTAGCAGTTAAGTTGTGAATTTGTAATTCTGTTTTTTTCTTTTCTATATGCAAGTGCTAATATTATATTTATTTCAATTTTTAATATTTATCTTTATTTCATTTTTTATTAATTGCATAATAGGTTTTATCGTGCAAAAACGCGCCGATTCTACCTTGCAAGTTTATTTGGAATATATATTATTGTTGTATTTTTTATAATAGTTTTTCTGGCCATAAATGTTTTTCATTATATTGTACAAGTTGATAGCATAAATAGAGTAGATAATTGTATTCATTTTGAGATAGTGAGAGGGGAATCTTTCACCATACCTTTCGTTAAACACGCCAAATTGGCTTTTATTAGATACAATACTTAATCATTTTTTTTAAATAGAGAATAGACAATGCATTGTGGATGCGTTAGCAGCAGGTCCCGTTACTCTCGCTTCTGTTTATTTGCCACTTAATTCTCATTTTTAATGAGAGTTTTTTTTCTGACAAAGGGAGAAGAAAAAGCTGTATACTAGGTTGGATATTTTCTGTTTGTATGCCTATTCATTAGACATGTCACGTGTTATTTGAGCTGACGTTATAGGCCTGACAGTCAGGGGCCCGAAACTTTGATTAAGTACTAAGGAGGATGTCTTAGCAGCAGGTTCAAATTACTGGGGCTGCTTTGTTGTCATTTGGTAAATGGATTCTGGACCATGCAGTAGCTTCTGGTGGGCCCTCTCAATGCCATATTAGTAAGTAATTCTTCCGGATTTTCCTTTTCATGTGCTACTAAAAATATACTCATTTATTTCTGTTTCTCTCTGACTTTCTTTCTCTGTCACTCCCCGAGAAAGTATGTCGCCCTATTCCACATATTCCAAAACTACGTCATCAAATGTTTCAAGAAAAAAATTCACGATTAACCCCGGATTTCACATCTCTCACGTAGATCCCCACTATCATGTTTTATTCTCGAACGTAAGGGGTCTACGTTCTAACCTTCCAGAGGTTGAAACACAATTACAGGAAACTTAACAAAACCAGACATATTATTTCTAAACGAAACTGGCATCGGACGGAATATTTACCTTGATGAGTTCGTAATTAAAGAGTGCTCTAATATAACTTCCTAATCTGACCCCCAAGACCGCCATGGGCATGTAATATGTGCCTATAATACCATTTCGTACGGGCATCTCCAGGGAAGATCCTAAATTACCGTATATGGGCTTCCTGGTTGCTCAAACTACTGTGTTTATATTTGCTCTCTTTCGCCCCCACAAAAGCAGAATTACTATATTTAATAAGATATCTGAGCAAAATGGACCACCTCCTTCCTGCGTATCCTTTAGCTAACAGGCATGCATGTGGAGACTTCAATGTTCACACTGTGGAAGGGTTAACTCGCTAAAACAAGACAGATGATAAGGGGAGGTTTTGTCACGATTGTTCCATTGTTTATGATCTCACCCAGATCCTTCAGGAACCAACGTGTGCTTGATACTTAGAGCCATTATGCAAGTCTCCTATACCTTTTTCAAACCACTTTCCCTGAACTCTGTTTACCTTCAGTTCTGTCTCCAATGTGATCTTTCGACCACTCTGTTTAATCAGTCTAAATAAACATGAAATGCAATAAGTCCTCAGATGAACCTCGCTATCATACAGTAGAGAGATAAACTATGGCTAACTGGGACAGCTTCCGTATATTTCTATCAGATCTACGTCAGCGGCCTATGATTTAATGGTTGGGTTCTCTATAGTATCGGACCTGAGAAAATGCTTAAATGTATGTATACACCGTTTCATTCCCTAGAAAAAGTTCCATCAAAAATCTAATAGCCAGCTGTGTTTCTCTCCATAATGTGCTGCTGCCATTTCGCACAGATATCACGTTTTCCATTGCTTCCAACATACCAGATGTACTGAGAATATAGACGATTTCAGGACTGTCAGTTTTTATTGTAAAAATATAACAAAGAAAACAAGGTCGAAATAGTTCATAAGAGTCGGGTGTTGACGGGCAGAAATCAGAGGTCCACAGTATTATCGCTGCAGTCCCTCAGGGGTCCATCTTGGGCCCAACTCTCTTCCTGATCTACATCAATGATCTCCCAAAACACATCTTTAAATCATTCATTGACATCTATGATGATGCCACGACCATTTATGGCAACACATCAAAGGCCGTAAATGGCAAAGTTATTTCTAATTCTCTCTCCTCTAATCTAGTGCGCGTTGTACAGTGCGGGAAGTGGTGACTGGTTACTTTTAATGCATCCAAAACCAATCTTCTATCTTCACACCATCAACGCTCTGATCCCCATCTGGCATCAATTGAAATGGATGGTTCCTGTGTTTGGGATGACCCATTTTTTGACAAACTTATGAGTTTGACCTTTAATACTGATCTGGAATGAGGAAAGTACATCAGGTCTTTTGCCAAGGTCGCTGGGAAATGGTGGTATCCTTCTACCGCCCCAGAAGATATATCACTATTGATGTAATTCTCTATCTGTATAAAAGCCTAGTACGTCGAAGAATGGGGTACTTCTCCCACCTCTGGGCAGGAGCTGCTAGAAACAGCCTATCCTTCCTTGACAAAGTACAAATTAGAGCCGTAGCTTAGTGGAAGATGACCTGTTCTCTTCCCTGCAGCCTCTCTCCTACAGAAGATACGTTGCGAGCATGTCTTTGTTTTATCGTTATTTCCATGCCAATCTCTCGCCCCCCTCGCCAATCTTTCACGAGAAAGTCCCGTCTGGCTGAAACTACTGTCAATAATTTTCCCCAATCTTTATCTATGCCTAAATCCAAACGTAGATTCCAGCGTCTTTCTCAGAGATGTAAGACTGTGGAACTCTGTTCCGTTTGCCTGTTTTCCATCTGACTACAACTAGGATGTTTTCAAGTCCAACATAAAAAAATCCTGACGAACCGCCCCCTTAAGTAAGACACTAAATCAAATCTCCAATACTAATGATTACTACAATACTATCTCATTGATTATTGTACATGCAATAACCCTTATCCATGAGTGACCTGCGGGCCTTGATAAGTGGTGACACCTATGTAAAAAATAATAGCCCGTATCCCTGAGTGGCCTTCGAACCTTGATAATGTGTGACTTCCATATAAAAAATTGTGTGGTATGCTCAGTCAATTAAATCCAATTTAGCTGACCAGTGACTTGGTTCCAACCACCCTTGGCAAATAGCAAACAGAATCCGGACAGTTATCACGAATGAACCTGCGGTAATCTCGTCAGTATCAAGTATAAACACTTTGCACCTTTTTCTAGCCTTTGTAATCAAGCCCGTCAACACCCACTATTTCTTCCTGTACCAGAAAACACACTATGTGATGTTGGCATGCTAAACCAAACCATTGATTCCAATAAAGTTACCGGTACTGGCGGTATTCCAATTATAGTACTCAAAATAACTACAGACTGAACTAGCGCGCATACTTACAAAACTGTTTAAACGTTGTCTTGAGGTGGATTTCTTCACATCACCCTGAGAAATCTCATCCGTATGACCTGTATTTAAGAATTCAGGTGATTGCTCATCTTCCTCTCAGTACATACCAATAAGTCTTATGTGGGTCATGTGTATGTTGCTGGCATCTGTGTTTAGTAATTAACCATCTCAACAAAAAATGACCTTTTTTTATAGACACGCAATCTGCAACAGATGTGATTGCAGTTATATCTCATGAGATTAGCGACTCTCTCGATGGGCAGAAATAAGCAGCTCTCAGTATTACTGCTGGGGTTCCTCAGGGGTCAATCCCTGGCCAAACCCTCTTCTTGGTCTACATTAGTAATCTTCGAAATCATATCCTTACATAACTTGTAGGCATTTATGCTAATGCCACTACTATCTATGGTTTCACATCTATAACCGTAAACAACTTATTCCTCTCCGATTCTCTTTCCTCTGATCCTGAGCGCGTGGTACAATGCGGAAACAGGTGACTTGTTACTTTTAATGCATCTAAAACCATCTTTTATACTTATATCATCAACGCTCTGATCCCCATCTGGCATCAATTGAAATTCCTTTTTCTTGTTTTAGAGGCCTCATGTTCTGACAGGCGTCTGGCCATTAACTTTTCCCCTGATCCGAAATGGAACACATACATTAAATCCGTTTTCAAGGACGCTGGGAAAATGATGTGCTCCTTCTACCGATCCAGTAGATATCTCACTGCCGATGCAATTCTTATTCTATATCAAAGTCAGGTACATCCAAGGATTGAGTACTGTTACCACATCTTAGCATGAGCCGCTAGAACGGACTAACCCTGCCTTGATTGAGTTCAAAATAGACAGCGTAGCCTCGTAACACGCAAAATGTAAACAACAGTGACAATTTTGCATCAGATAGTGTTCAATGTTTATCTAGTAATAATGCTTCCTCCTCTGGGAGTTACATTAATCAAGCTGTTTTTTTCTATTACTAATTCAAACTCAGTGCATCAAACTTTTAGTCTCAAAAACAATTACCTTCAAACTACGTCAACTTGAAGCCATTCATTCTAACCTATTTAATTATAAACTTTATAGTGTTAGAACAATGATTTAGTTTAGAATGATTTTTCAATTACGTAATCATTTCTCTTCGATATGTTCATTAGAGTGGTGGTTTATAGATAAATATCAGAAGCTGAAAATATTAACTCTGAAGTCTGCCCTGGGTCAACTTCTCTTATTAACCTTCACCAAGGATCTCACAAATTACATCTTAAGATCTTTCCTAGACGTTTATGCAGACGGCACTATATCTTTGGCACCACTTCAAATGCCGTAAACGATCAAGTTTTCTCTGATTCTCTCTCATCCGATCTTGTTCACGTTGTGTAATTGGCAAAAAAATGTTAATGCATCTAAATCTAAGATTCTATTTTCGCTTCCTAAACGTGTTAATCCCCGCCTGGAATCAATTAAATTCTCATATTTAGGAGGCTTAATATTTTGACAAGATTCTCGATCATACTTTTTTTCTTGGTCTGAGATGCAACAAGTACTTGACATTCGTAGCCACGGCTGCTGGTATAATGGTGGAATCCTCTAATGCTCCAGTAACTATATCACTGCTGATGCAGTTCCTTATGTGTATAAAAGTCCAGTATATCCAAGCGTGTTTCTGTTTTATTGTTATTTAAATTGCAAGTGCTTGCTGAGCTTTAATCTATAGCTATCTGGTGTGACTAGTCTGACTGTCACGAAAAACACCCTTCTAGCTTAAACCACTATCAATATTTCCTCTACTCGTTATCTGAACCGAAACCTAAAGGTAGATTCCATGAACAAAACTGTTTTCTTAGAACTGCACATTTGTGGAAGTCTGCTGTGTTTTCCTGCTTCCAAACTATCTACGATATGGGCGTCTTGAATTCAAACGTAAACAAGTTATTGATAAGCCATCCTCTTAATAATTCAAATTTTCCAATTTTCCACTTTTCGATTATTACAATTATTCCTGCTCTTTATAAGTGTTGTAAAAACTAATTAATTTGGAGGATAATTTTAAACTTAAAAGTCAAATATCATGTTCCAATTGTACTCTCAACAGAAACATTTCCTTTAGCCACGTACCTGTCGTATAACAGAATCTAGTGTTTATATTGTGATGTCTGTTTTTTCTGCTCGTGCGATGAGAATAGCCTGAATTTAATGTTTAAAAGAAAAACGTGAAGTATAATGCATTGATCGAGCTTTAATACATAATTTCGTGCCACTAAAATATGAAAAGCAGTATTTATTTTTTATGTAGCACATACTGCTTGTGTATAGTAAACCTTTAATTCACTTGTAATGCAATGCAGTAGAAAGTGTTAACTTTGATCCAAATTGCTTTCATCGGACTTTTTTGATTATAGACTATTTATTAATAATCGAAGACATGCCATAATGAAACCAGTCTAAGATAACTGTTAGATATATAAACATTTTTGTGTGAATTTTCATAAAAATCGTCCTCACCGTTTCGGAGTGAAAAAGGAAAAAAACTCACACATATACACGCAATGACAAAATACGTTTTATATCATAGTAGACGCAATTTATTGTCACTTAAATGTACTATAAGAACTTCGTATCGTGTATTGTTAGTAAATTGCTAAATTGAGAACAGTTAAAACGTTGGTTATCAATTTTTAGTATGGTTTTAAAATTTCTCCAAAGACAACACTATAATTCGGTTATTTATTAATTAGCAGCTACACCTTATAACTGCCTCACGATATATTACTTATATTACTCGATTCACTAGTGCATATAGACATGATGTGTCATTTGTGATAGCCTAATTTTACTTGTCAAATGCACCTCCTTATGCAAGGACCTCTACGATGACTTTTGAACTCGCAATTACAGTAAAAACACTATTGATTATAAATATTTTAAGAAACATTATCAAGATCCAAGAAAGTATTTATCTATTAATCTAATTATAGAACGAGCGAATCTTACCTAATCAAACTAAATCAATTTCAATTACATTTTTTTCAATCACGCGTTTGTAACGCCGCTGCGATGGTTTGAGAGTCGTCACAGGTAATTACAGATCGATGCGCTGATTAGATAAACAATGCGCTTTCTGTTTTTTTTCTTTTATTGTCTTCTCGTTTCTGTTCTTATAAATAACTTTCACGACCATTTATCAGTACAGTTACTTTTAAAATACAATTTCTTTAGAAATTCTATAGTATGAAATTCGTTCTCTCACTGCGGTAAGAGTTACAGATCGTCAGCAGTTCAGTTTTCTGTATTAAAATCATGACTATAGTGATAAATAATGTGAGTCTGTATTCAATATCTGCATCTGTCCGCATCACGTTTTAATATCACGTTTTCTTTTTTTCTCTCACGCATCTATAAATGGTTCGAAAACTCTCTTAATCGAATGAAGTGTATCTTTAAATATATGTATTTTTTATGTAAACCTAAACAATTCCCCGCGCTCGTAACATGTTATAAAAATTAGTTTCGATAGGGAATCCAGGTCAGTTATTAAGAACAGTCATATGCTACAATAAATGTATATAATAATATATATCATTCTGCTACAAGATAAACTTATTTTATGACTACTGACAGCCATAAACACCTCATTATTATTTTTATTTCGACATATAAAAGATCTATGAATTAGTTGGAACGTATTTCTCTTTTCGAGTATAGTTTTTTGTATTCCCTGATTAAAACAACATTGTTGCAGATGTCTTTTATCTATTCTTCTTTATATATATATATATATATATATATATATATATATATATATATATATATATTGCATCTTTTATAGTGTTTTATCTGTCTTTTTTGTAAATGAGGATAAAACGTTAAAAATGCTATACTTACACAAGGAGAACACTGCAGTTTGTTATGGTTTTATTATTTTGCTAGAAAACAAATTATTGTTGACCAATTATAATTTCTGTCATGCCTTTTGTTTTCTGGTCACTCTTTACTTAATTTTAGGCGAAAATTATTTACACATCTCTTCTGTTAATGTGTTTTTTATTGATAGATTTATAATCTACGTTTTGATATAATAGAAGACTAGAGTTACGTTCTTAACATTTAAATTATTTTTCTTAACCAAATAAAAATACCGCATTCAATATGTATCTGCACAATAGCTAGTTTAATTAACATCATATTTAAACGTACAAAAACAACAAATATATCAGAAGTAACAAATTAATATCCGATCATGTGCCGGAGAAAAGAAAATATGACACATACTAAACAAAAAATCGAACACACACATAGGAGTAATTTTATTTCATCAGTTTCGTCCTTTTATTTACTGTGTTAAAGGCATGTTATAATTATTTAAAATGTTATTTTGTCATTTACTGTATTTCTTCTTGTATAAAAACGATAGATTCTCTTCCACAATTTGTTTGAATGTGTTGTTGTATCTTGCATTTTCTGGTTTATTATCATCTTTTGTTATAATTTTCCCGGAAAGACACTTAATAATATGTTAATCCTTTTTATTATTATTATTATTAGATGTTACATGCGAACATTACATTTACTGTTTCCTCGTTTTTTTTGGTCTTTTTTATTTGCACTTATTTCTTCGTCTCTCATTTGTTATCGATAAACTATCCCCACTTCTATTTGATTCTTGTCCCCTTTATCTCCCTTCATATACTATTATTGCTTTTCCCACATTTTCTTTCCGAATTAACGTACCTACGGGTGACAAATTTCAATGAATTCTATTCAGGGTCTATATGCCGTTTTACTTTAGTATTTATGTTTTTTTTTATTAACGATACAGTGATATATGAAAATAAGTACTATACATTTTTTGTTGGTTATATGTAATTGGTTGTTACGTAGATGGACATTTCACGTGTATAATTTTTGGGCATAAATGGTTTTCCAACAACGAAATCAAACTAAATAGTCCTTATTAAGATTAAGCATATGCAACATTTTATCAAGAATTAAATATCAAGCAGCACATATTAATCCTATCTAATTTTATAAATTTATTACGTCGTTTGCTACTTCAGTGAAGGCGTCTGTGTTCGGTGTAATTTTATTTCAATTACCTTCTTGTACACAAACTTTACCTCGATGATTAATATGTACAAAATACCTAGTATCGCAATTCCCTGCCATCTTCTTGAATATTTTCTGCTGATAAACGCAGTCGAAACTGGTATTTATAGTTTAATTATTTTTTCATGATTGTCAGATGAGACCCTACCCAGAAACAAGTGTGAAAAGAGTTTTAAAGTGGAGATATTGATTTGCATTTTGTGCAATATGATGTATTGTTAATAGCAGCCGCATATACTTATATATCTGAAAGTTAATATCTAGCCGTAAAACAAATATGGTTTTCTATATTAAATCTGATGGGATGCCTAATATGTAAGATTAACATATAACACTTCTAGTCCAACGCACCATATTTATGTAAAATTAGGCTAAGCGTTAAGGGATGGAAATGCATGCAATATTGCTTAATTCGTATTTATTTTGAAGTTACCGTAAAGTGTAAATTAGTAGATTTTCAAATCAGATCTATATTCACATATTAAAATTTGAATCTTATCATCGCCAAGTGGGATCCTGGTTCGTACACGCATTGCCAGTCATGGTTCTTCATTTACCAATTTTTCTAGGGGACTTCATGAATTCATTGTGACTCATCATTTGGAATATTGCTCAGGTATTAAGACTCTCAACGTATGTTTCTAACTGTCACCCATTGCTTTTTCTACCAATTATCTTTCCTGTCAACCTAATCTGTTATTTCAGTTATTTTCTGTAGACAGGGCCCATGAATCACATTCGTTTTTTTCGTACTGTTCTTTTTAGATATATTTTTGTGTTTGCCATTTCTATTGCAACTTAGTTTGATTTTTTATGGGGGGGGGCAGAATATTTTTAAAATCCTCCTCAGGAACCAAGTTTCAGTTGTATCCAGTCATTTTTTTCGTGGTGTTAGTGATTTTTCAGTACTCACAAAAACAGGGCCATTATGCTTTCTGAGTATGCTGAAATTAGTCCCTTTTTTATGTGTGATAGTCATGATTCGTGACAATCACTTTAAGGTGACTTTGTCTGCGTCTATGCGACTTTGTATTTCAGTTGTGAATTTTCCAAAACATGTGAACCTGTATCCGAGATATTTGAATTGATCAACTTAATAAACTGATACCTTAAGACATTGTAGATTGCACGATAGACCCTGAGTGGTCTTTGATACTGTTATACTTACCGTTATTGAGATGTTTAAAGCGAGTCTTTTACTTTCAATTGAACCTCTACAATATCGAGCATGTGTTGGAGGTTTTTTCGGGTTCCGATATTTACACAGTGTCGCTTGCATACCTAAGATGGTTTACGTTATGGCTACCCAAACGTATGCATTTAATGTACTCAATTTCACTCAGTATGTTTTCGCTACATAGGCTGAAAAATCTAGTAACCAAACACACCCTTAACTGACTCCTCATTTTATCACTGATTCCTCACTGTGCTCTTTATCTGTTCTATTTGTCGCCTTTTGCCTCGAATAGAGATATCAAATATGCTTACATATTTCCCATCAAATTCTATCTTATTTAGCATTTTGAAAAAAGTTATCATGTCTTTCTTTATCGAAAGATTTTGAAATGTCGGAAAAATGCAGGTATGGTCCTACTGCATCTCAACCCATCTTTCTGTAAGCATTATTATTATGAATATGAAATTTTGTTGTTACATTGTCTACGACAAATCTAAATTGCACTTCCGATATTTCAGATCGTCTTTTGTTTCGCAGTCTCACAATTCATATTCCCAGGAGGAGCTTCAATGTATGGCCCATTAGGCTACCTGTCCTCCGATACTCACAACCGCCTGTTCCAGTTTTGTTGTTTTAGGAGTGTGATGAATGTAGAGATTAGCATATCTGCTAGAATCTTCTCATAAATGCAATTGAGAAGTATGATATTGTCTGAGTGTCTATTTTATGAAGTGTTTCATAAATTTCCACTAGAAGTTGGTTGTACAACCTTTCTTTGTTCATTTCTTTCATGACATTGTAAATTTCTGACTCCAAAATCGCTGATCCTCTTACGGTACGGTGATCTCGGGCTGATTTCCTTTGTCCTCAGGAAAAACAGGTTTTAAATAGATTCTGCCCATCTCTTAAGAATGTCTGTTTTATCCATCAGGACATTCCATTTATTTGATTTTATACATTCGCTATGAGAAGATAGTTTCTTTCCTGTGCAATACTTACTATCTGCTACTTCTCTCCTCTCAATTTTTTCACATTGCCCATTAAGCCATGCCTCTTTTGCCTCGAAAGACATCTTCATTAATTCTTTATATATGGATTTATACTTGGTGGAGTAATCACATGCAGCTCATCTACTAATTTTTTGTCAATAATTTTTGTGTTTTCTATTTATCGTACTATTTCTAAGATTTTAGAGTGCTGTTCTCTTCTATTGCATTCTTCCTTTTGTTCTTTTTCCCATTAACTTTCTATATCCGTGTCCGCCTCTAAGGCCGAAAATCTTTTGTTCAGCATCACAGAAAACTCTCCTTAAGTGCACTACTTTTGTTCGACAGTTTAAAATTGAATTTTATTTGTGTTTTGTTTATACTGATTGACAAGTTCAATTTGAATGTGTACAGAACAGAGATATGGTCACTATCACAGTCTGCCCCTGGCATGGAGTTGGCAGATTTGATTGAATTTCGTGAGCCGGATTTGATCAAGGTAGATCTGGTTGCGCTGTCTCGTCCATGCCAACTTTCCTGTTACGGGATTCTTATATACTGTATTTGTGACAATCTATTCATTTTCTATACACTATTCGACCAGTCCTTTTACCCTTTCGTAAATCTAACCGAGTCCATGTGAACCCAAATTGGGCTCAACCCTATGTATTCCATGTCTGGTAGTTTAATCGACAATTTCAGTTGTTTCAGGTATTCCTGCAGTTTTTTTAGAACGTTTCTTTTTCTACTTCATCATGATTTGATGTTTATTTTTATTCATGTAAACCCCTTACAAAGCAGTCATCTATAGAATGTTGACAACCCACCGGAGATAACAGCAGATCTACTTTACATGCGCGAAATTTAACTAAACATATGCTGATATTATGCAACTTATGATAGAACAGCCGTTGTAAGCGCTACCACAGAGTGTGGACTTCTGTACTGCCAATGGAAAACAGCTGCCAGAAAAACCTTCAATCAATCACTAAAACGAGACCGGCCCGAGCAAGTCGTGTGGGACCAAATGGCATGCAGGTAAACGCAATTTGCTCAGTGTCTGAGAAAGAGAAATATTAAATAGTTAACAGGAAAAATGAGAAGGCATTACATGCCACAGAAAGGACACATGGCCGATCACAGGGTTGCTTATATGAATCCCTGCTATTGTACTTCGGCGCATGGTTAATAGACAAAGAAGGGTTGTGAAAGCCGGCAATAGGCAGAACCTATCTATTCCTTAAGCTAGTTAGGCTTGCAAACCGGTATTTATTTCGAGTGACAACCTACACTAACATAATCAGAGTTTTCTTTCTCTTAGAGTGATGATCTGACATGATCTATGGGTTCATCACACTGAAAGATGTAGTTATGCGTCTGGTTTCTACACGAGGTATTTCTGCGCCTCTGCATGCATAAGCATAATGAGTATCTTACTTTAAAATTATGCTCTATTCTACATAAATAAGCAGAGCATTAGTGAATGAGCCCGCTCTTACATCTAAAAGAGATTGTATCTTTTAAGTTCTGTTAGAGAACATATCTACTATCGCACCTAATGTGTATTAATATGAATAAATAACATATTACTTACTTGGATATGAAAGAGAATATAAAGCAAAGAAAGAAGAAATAGCATCTATCGAGACATGTGAGAAAAACTAATCTACTCTGATTTGTTTTAAAATAAATGGATAGGGCATTGATGATTATTACTTAAACATATACGATAATATAATGCATAGAATCATAAGAAATGGAAAACAAGATCAATATAGCGTGGCTACATACAAGTAAGATAGATGCTCTTAGCATGGTATTCTTTGAGTGACCTATGTTGGTCAGCTGAAGGATCAATGTCTCCACATGGAATCAATTGGGATGCAAAGATTAGCGTTTATTTGAAAGCAGTGAGAGGGAGAGAGATGATCTGCTTAAGAGCAGGATGTGGTGTTTGATTTTAATACTTTCTTTCTTTTATTTAACGGTATAATTTCAAACATTGCTTTTAATAATTTAAAGTATACACACTCATTTTTCAAAGGTGATGCATGCTAGAAAAGATATGTGTATTTCCAATTGTCTAATGTATCTATACATATATTGCAAACTATTACTAATATATAGGGCTGTGACAACAGAACACTCCCCCTAACGTCCCGCCTATCGAGTATATATCCGTTAATATATTATGGTTTTATGTAGACTGATATGATTCTCGGTTGATTAACTGAATCTGTGTCCGAGAAATACTGAAGATTAAAAGACGAAGAAAATATGTTCTACCAATATATTGCAAACAAAATGATATGCGAGACCAATCTGTGAAAGTAGATTTTTCAGCGAATGGATAGCGAAGTATATAGATATGGAATAAAATATAATAAAATATTTTTTTTTAGTAATGTCTAATTAAAAAAGTCAATTTTAGGCATGGCTTAAATTCTAAATATATTTATTTTCATTGCAATTCCGCCTCACAAAATGCCGTAATTATATTTTATTGTATAGTATTTCGAATGAACTTGCAAGTTAAAATCAATTACGATAAAAATGCAACTTTGGAAATGTGATTCAAATACACTATAGATTATTTAATATTACGAAACATGTATTGCGCTTAATATAAGTTATAAAAGGTAATTTTAGAGTGAGTTTAAAATATTTGTGAGCCTCCCTCTCACCCCGCATCCAAATCGAAAAATACAAAAGAGACAAAAGGGAAAACAGATTACTTTAGTATACAAATTATATATATATATATATATATATATATATATATATATGCAGCATTTTCTCATTAAGACACTATTATTGAATAGATCGTAATTATTCTGTTTTACGATTTTGCTTTTTATCTTCTCCAATTCTGAAGATGATAGAAGTACTTCGGTCGAAGTAGCTCGCGATTATGGATCCAACATATACAATCTAGAGAAAACAAAAAGGACTATCCGGAGATTGGAGAAGATAAAAAGGAAGATTTTAAAACAGAATATTCAATAAAAACCAGCAATTCAATAATATTTGTATATATATATATATATATATATATATATATATATATATATATATATATATATATATATATATATATATATATATATGCAATGTTTTGTAAGTAGTACGTACCAGGAAACTAATGTACATTTAAAACACAATCCAAAAAATAAATAGTTTAGATGAAATATAAATGTTGAAGCATATATCTGTAAGATGCTGCTGTGAAAATATTGTGGACTGAGAGTCACTATATATATATATATATATATATATATATATATATATATATATATATATATATATATATATATATATATATATATATGTATATATATATGATGAAAAAGAAAAAGAGAGAAACAGATGTGTAGAATAAGTAGCCTTCTGCATGCCATATTATCAAGAAGCTTAAAGCTTATGTAACATAAAACTAATTATACAAATAGATGTTCTTTAAAATAATAGGTAATAATTTTCATTTTCTTTAAAAATCAATTAATAGCGTAATTATATGGAGTTTAGAATGTTAAATCCACGTAATTAGAGGTTCTAAAAAAACGCATTGCTAAACAACCTTTATTTTGTTTTCTTTCGTTGGTTAATATTTTGAAGAGTTTTCAGTTTCTAGATTTGAAACTGCCATATAAAACATGATACGTATAAAGATATGCATATGGATATGTAGATACAATACGTATATGCATATGTAGATACAATTTAATTACTTTACAATGTGTATAATTAGATACTTATGGACATGCATTATCTTAACGGGAACTGCGCCCGTCGAAAAATGTACAACTCTATAACAAAAAAAAAGAATTTCTCGGTAGAAAAAGAGTTTAGTCATAAATAAGGTGTGTCTGTAATTATTGATTCGTTCAAATTTTTATGAATTCTTGATACAAGGTGTCAGGGTCTTTTTTTATTGAACACCAGATTTTTACTTTTAGTAGATTGGAAGTATTCCAGAAAAATCAATTGTTTTCAAAACTATGCACGATATTCCACGGCATCATTCTAATTTGCTGTCTTGTCAATAGAGGTGTACATTTTTTCTATCGTGGAAATTAAGCAATTTGCCAATTATTTGTGCTGTTTATATTGAACGTTAGTGGGGAAAGAACTGTTAGTTTTGCAAGTAAGTCTTGATGTTTCCTATTCAAGTTTCAGTTAGGCTATATTAAGATTTTTGGGGCTAAAGCCTGTGATGTTAGGGTGTAGTACTTTGTTTACATTGATCAGAATCGAAATTATTAATCGGATTATTCTATTTATTAGTTTCCTATACATTCAGAATTTTTCCATTAAAAAAATGTACACCGCAACTCACATTAGCTTTATTCAAATGAAATTAGAAACACCGTGTGTAGTCAATAGGAAACAGGCTGTCTCACAAATAATGCACACCCACAAACAAAATGTATATCATATAATACTAAAGATAAAGATATTAGAAGTACATAACCACATTTAAAAAGTAGATATACTGAAATCATGCATCCTTATTAAAGATGTATATGTACCTATATAAAGTAATTTTCTTGTTTTACGAAAGAACAATAACTTTCTCTTTCGAATATTTGCAAAGCATATTCATTAATTGGAATAAGTTAATCACTTTGGAACGGTAGGGACAATTGTGGCTTGCCATTCAAGAACCCGCGCGTGTGTGAGTCATGTGAAGTCGACCTAACAAAGGGATGCAGGAAAGAATCAAGATGGCAGCACCCACAACGTTTATTACTAGGCGGCCCCGCAAAGTGACAGGAAGTCTCGCCGCTCGTGTACGAAACTCGTTGCCCGCCTGACGAAAAGGATGCAGCGAAGAGAATAGCGCGAACATTGAGAAGAATCCTTAAGGACGGTTTTACAATACTCCTTGGGGAGTTGTTGCGTGATACGTACTGTGTTGCCTTTTATATTACTTGTTTCCTTCCTTCGTTTATTTTCTTACATATTATTTCAGATGTTTGCACGGGAAAGCTACTTCATCATTTAATGAAAACCAATGTTTTTTTTTTTTTTTTGCATCGTTGATGTTTAAGGATCCCTCACAGTCTGAACACTAGCAATATACTTTTAAAATAAACACTTGTTAGCCTATTGAGTGCATTAAGTCATCTACTTTGTATATTAACATGATTATAATTCATAGTTTCCCGGGGTTGCGTTTGCGCCGTTGCGCAATAGTACGATGACCACCAGCGATAACATAGGAGATGCCATTTCTTGGTATACGGAAGGCTGCTTATGTGCACAAAGTTCAAATGTGATGTTCGTTTTAATCATGCCCTAAAGCCTATAGAAGTAATCATTTTAAATGTTAGGAGAAAAGAAATACCGTTTTATTTGTTTACATAATCGAATCTTCAGTAAAACAACAATAGAAATGACAAAAATTACCATCAACTGGTGAATATATAGTTGCTGCTTATCAGGATTCTGGTATTCTGGTACTGTGAAATACATCGAGGATTCATGAAGAGTACGATTTATGGGTGCATCTCAGAAAATAGGGGCATAGTTTGGGCCAGATAGAGGATTTACAAAATTAGAAATTGGACTGGTCCCAAAATGCATAAGTTCTGGTCGACTATGGGAATTTCCATCTGTTACAGAAATCCAAACTCTATATGAAAAATTGTCTTTGATTTATTTCTGGGATTAATTCATATCTACTCAATGTTTTTTTTTTTGAGGGGGAGTAATAAATACCGGCTGTGAATGGTCTTTGGGCATTCAATGATTACACCCAAGATTAAGATCTCCTTTGGAGAGGACGCATGAAAATGGCTGTTCTCAATATAAAACAAACGCATTGTTGAATTAAAAATAAAATAAATAAAAACACCGAACCCAAGATGCCACCCCTACCCCTCAACACTACCACTTAAGTAACCGGGCATAAACCAGTTAGGATGGCTAGCTCTTCCCTCTTCCTCAATATTAACTCGAGACCGCGTGGTCCATGTTTCCAAAGCCATTTTCTATCTATAATTTTGAAATCCACCTGTCTTAATATCGCAAAAACTTATGTATTTCAGACATTATTTTCTATACATTTATATATTTTTCCAGGTTTGACTAAATTTCTGATAATTTCAACTGCACTTATCTTTCTTTTGCTCTGTTTTCTATTGTTTTTTTTCTCCAAATTATATTATGCACTATTAACTAAACACTGAAAAATTATTTTTCTCAGCAGTATGCATTATTTCTTAACCAGTCTAAAGTAGTATCCAAGCCAAATTGCTCTACCTTTAACCAGCTTTTAAGCGGGTTCTTCCAAAGTAAATTAATACAAACAAAAATACCCCGACCTCACAAATTGAAAGTTCCGTTACGATATCGTATAAAGGTACAGCTCGAATGCTAAAAAGGGAAGATTATTTTCAAATATTCTCCTAAACTGAGAACGGATTAACGGACTTATATTGATATTAATAAGTCCTTACATTTTTATCTTATTTTTATTTTTCTCTATTTATTTATTTATTTATTTATTTTCTTTTATTATTTTAATGGAGAGTAGATAATGCACTGTGGTTGTGTTATCGGCAGCTCTAGTAACTCTCGCTTTTCCTTTTTTGTCCCTCAGTCCACATTTCCAATGAGTGATATTTTCTGACAAAGGATGAAGAAACAGCTGCTTTCCAGGTAAGTGATACTTCGTGAACAGTAGCCTGGGATGTCGGAATTTTTTCTGTTTCTATGGCTATCCTTGTGGCCACGTCACAAGTAAAGTTGATGGAGGTAAACATTTCATCTGGGCTGGCGGTTTCCGCCTGATAGTCAGGGACCCGAACCTAGGTTAACCACTAAGGAGGCTGTCCTATCAGCACTGGGGCTGCTGTATTGCCATTTGGTAATTGAATTCTGAAACATGCAGAACTTGCTAGTGGGGCCTCTCGATGCCATACAATGGGTAATTATCACGTGTTAAAAAATCCTCTCTTTCTCGCTCTCTTACTTTACCTCTCTGTCCTACTCTAACCAAGTGTGTCGACTTGTTCCACAACCCCAAAAACTCAACATTAAATATCTCCAAATAAAAAAAAAACACGAATAAACCTAGAACCCCATCCTCCAACGTAGACACCAACTACCATGTCTCCTTCTGCAATGTCAGGGGTTTACGTTCCAACCTTCCAGAGGTTGATACCCAATTATAGGAGAATAAACCGTACACATTCTTTCTAAGCGAAACTGGCATAGGGCCGACCACTTCCCTAGATGGGTTCATAATAAAAGGATACTCCAACTTAACATATAAATATGACCTCCAAGATCGCCATGGGCATCGATTATGCATCTACATTAAAGATGGCTTCCCGTGTGGTAGAAGTATCTCCAGAGACGACCTTAATTTACCTTATATATGATTCCGGGGTGAACTAGATTACACCACCGCATTCATATTTGCTCTTTATCGCCCCCAAAATAGCAGCGTTACTGTCCTTACGAGTATATTCACCTCATTCTGTCTGCTGACCATTCGGCTACCATTCAAATTTGCGGTGACTTCAATGGCCATAATGTGGAATGGCTGACCCACTCAAATTAGACAGATGATGAGGGGAGGTTCTGTCGTTATTTTGCCATTGCCTATGACCTCACTCAAAGTGTCCATGAACCCACCCGTCTGCGCGATACTACTTGTCAGTATGCACGCCTTCTAGACCTTTTCCTCACAACTTCCCCTGAGCTATGTTCACGTTCCGTTCTATCTCCCCTGGGATCCTCCGATCACACAGTTGTATCAGTTAAGATAAAAATAAAATTCTATAAGTCTTCAGATGTACCTCGCCACCGCACTGTATATCTATACCCTATGGCTGATTCGGATAGCTTTCGTACATTCGTATCTGATTTACCTCTGCATTCTATGTTTAAAAAGTGGGTATCCTCTATAGTATCAGACCTTACCGAATGGTTAATTTTAGGCATAGACATATTCATACTATCCCCAAAACATACAAACAGCCATGGTCTCCCCATAAGGTGCCGCTGCCATCGCACACGGAAATAAGTTTTTCCATAGCTACACATGTAATAGATGCACTCAAACAAAAGCTGCCTTCAGGACTGCCAGCAACCACTGCAAAAGAGAAATAAAAAATGCAAGAGAGCTATATGCTCAGTCCGTCAAATCCAAAGTAGCTAAGCGGCGACTTGGTTCCCACGAATTTTGGCAAAAAAGCAAACAGGATCCTGAAAAGAAGCGTGCGTTCCATCCAAACCATCATCAATGAACCTGAGGTCATCTTATTAGCATCAGACAAGGCAAAACTATTCGCCAAAAAAACTATGCAGCTAACTCTACCCTCGTCGACGAAGGCCACGCACTCCCCGTAATTCCGCCTACAACAGACAACACCTTATCCAACATACACATATCTGTGCACGTGGTCGTCAAACTAATCAAGAACGTTGATTCCAGTAAAGCAACTGGCCCAGACGGCATTCCAATAGGAGTGTTAAAAAAGCTTTGACCAGAACTTGCCCCCATACTTACAAAACTGTTTAAGCGTTGCCTTACGCGTTGCCTGGAAAACCTCGTCTGTATGCCCTGTATTTAAGAACTCAGGTGGTAAATTACCCCCTCTCAGTACAGAACAATAAGTCTTTTGTGTGTCATGAGTAAGGTACTGGAATCAATATAAAATAAAGAAGTAGTCAACCATCTCAGCAGGAAGTACCTCCTTAGTGATATGCAATATGGTTTTCGTTCTCCTAGATCTACAGCTGATGTCCTTACAGTTATATCCCATAGGATTAGTTAATCTCTCAACAATTCTAGGGAAATTGCTCTTGACATATCAAATGCCTTCGATAAGGTTTGGAATAGGGGCCACTTCAAAAGATTCCTAGCTACGGTATAAATGGAAATGTTTTATCAATAATTAAATCATTTCTCTCTGATAGGTTCATAAGAGTTTTGGTTGATGGGCAGAAATCAGAGGCGCACAGTATTAATGCTGGAGTCCCCCATACGTCCATCCTTGGGCAAACTCTCTAACTGATCTACATCAATGATCTCCCAAAACACATACTTAAATCACTCGTTTACATCTATACTGATAACACGACCATCTACGGCAAAACATCAAAGACTGTAAATGACAAATCTCTCTCTGAGTCGTTCAGTGGGGTAAAGAGCTGGCTGGTTATCTTTAATGTATCTAAAATTAAGCTCCTTACTTTACATCATCCATGCTCTGTTCTTCATCTAGCGTCAATTGAAATGGATGATCCTCGTCTTGTGGAGGCTTAATGTTTTGACAAGCTCCTGGCTTTGACCTTTACCCCTGATCTGAAATATAACACGTATATAAAGTATGTTGCCCGGGCCGCTTGGAAAATAGTAGGATCCTTCTACCGCTTGAAGATATCTCACTACTGATGCAATTCTCTATCTGTATAACATCCAAGTAAGTTCAAAGATAGAGTACTGCTGCCACATCTGGGCTGGAGCTACAAACAGCAGCCTATTCTACCTTGAAAAAAGTACAAAATAGAATCGTGGCTTAGTGGGAGCTGCTGTCTTCTCTTCCCTGCAACCTCTCCGATAGAAGAGATGTTGCTAGCCTGTCTTTGGTTTATCGTTATTTCCATGGTAATTGCTCGTCCGAGCTTCAATCTCTGATCCCCCCTCGACAATCCTTCATGATAACCCCCTCTAGCTAAAACCACTGTCAGTAATTTCCCAAGTCTTTATCTGTTCATAAATCAACACGTAGATTCCATGAACATAGTTTTTTTCCGAAAAGTGCACGCCTGTGGAATTCTCTTCCGTTTGCCTGTTTCCCACCTGACTACAACGTGGACGTCGTAAAGTCCAACATAATATGTATCCTGATTAATCGCCAACTATTATTACGATATCCAATTGATTATTGTACACAAAATAACCCTTATCCCCAAGTGGCTTACGGACCTTGATAAATGGTGATCCCGATGTAAAAAAAAATCAAGGGTTGGCTTATTAGTCTTTCAATTTCTCCATCTTATATTTGTCTAATCTCTCTTATTTTTATCAGACTCTTCCTTCCTGAGGGTTCTCCTTTCCTTTCTCTTGTTCGCTCTGTTCTCTCTCTCTCTCTGTCTCTCTCTGTCTCTGTCTATTTGTCTGTCTGTCTCTCTCTCTCTCTCTCTCCTATGCCCTATACACATGCGTGTTATTGTTTGCGTGTATGTATGCTTTAGCCGAAACAAATATTTCTTTATGAAGGAATACTCATTTTTATGAGCAACTCACAGATTACGGCAGTTTTCAGAAGAGAAAAAAATCTTTAAGTTTACCGCTGCAACACTTGATATGATATAACGTGCAAATACTTTAAAGATAAAAGATATGTGCAGCATGCCCTTTCAACCTGCGGTTGAACTAACCACTCTCTGATAATACCGAGTAAAAAAGGATAACATTTTGCACTTCGTTGCTTTTCGCCCTTTATTCTAGATAACACTTCTATTGATGTGTAAAATATGTCCTTTATATTACACTCTTAGCAAGTAACCTAGTTAATGTTTGAGAAAATAGATTATATATTATGCTTCATACAATTCAGTTAGGACATGCTGTATTTGAAGATAAAGGATTTTGTTTACAAAAATAATCACTTCTTATGAAGGCCATTCCCTTATTATAAATTCATTTTAAATTATTTGAACAATGTAGCCGTTAATGCTTCCGGAATTTCTTTAAACTTTACTTTACTTGATTCCTCCAGCCTTTCCAGAAGCGTTTTAAATATTCTCTCCAGAGCTTTTTTCTTTTAATGATTTGGAATTCATTCCATTTGCGCTTTTTTCCAAGGAACTCTGCCTTTTGGATTTTTTTTAGATCATTTGGAACTTACCCATTGGATTGGAAATTTTTAATTCGACCGTTTTGGATTTTACCATTCTTGCATTTTTTACCCTTCACCGGACTATCCATTCATCTGAAATCTTTTTATCATTTTTCTTTTACTTCCTATTCCCCTTAACTCACCTTTTTTAACCAAGTAAGATCTGTGACTTACTTGTAGTTTCATTAAATACTTTTATATGCAAAATCCGATCCTGCATTTTGCTAATTCCTGCCCTCTGATGAGAAGGAGAGTACTTCTTCGAAAATCCGCGGATTAAGGACTATCCACTTATCTTGTGCTTCCTTTTTTTTTTAAATATAAATATATTTTATACTCTTTTTCAAGATGTCTTTTAACATGTTTTATTAATCATTTGTTCATATTATAAGCTCTATTTTCTTTTCGGTTTTATTGAGCTTTTACACCTGGTTGAGATTACTTTACTTGTAAATATTAACTCTTTAATATTTATAATATATTTTTAGTTTACCATTTTGATTACCTTGGTAAACTTACTGAAATGTTTTATTTATACATATATATATATATATATATGTATATATATATATATATATATATACATCACACATACGGACAAGTATATATATATATATATATATATATATATATATAAGTTTATATTCGTGTATGTAGGTCTGTTAAGTCTATTACTGCGTGTATATGTAGTGTACTGTTTTAATTCTGACCTGCTACAAATCTCTAACTCTTCAATTTTGAAATCCATGAACTAAATGCACTACCATCCAACTCAAATCTATATATAAACATCTAAAAAAGAAAACGATATTACAAGCATTCTGTTAAATACTAGTTATTTGTTCCTCCTTAGCTTTTATTAAATACGTACAAAGTAACGAACATTATTTCAAGAATTCAATATTTTTATAGATGGTTTACACCTATGATAATAAACACACCTTACTTTAGTCCAATAAGAAATGTAACTTTTAATTAATTACTCTTAATTAGCTCAAATAATACCAATTTTAATTTACAACTTTTATACTACGTACAGTATTTTTATAAAATTTAACATCTTGTATAAGGCATATATGTGTTAATATTGTTAATTGCTTTAATAATTTTGTAAAATAATAGAAATAATAAAAAGTGTACACATAGGTATCTATATATCCGTATATGTGTGCGTTCATAGGTACCCGATTACATTCTACAGTCTCATTATAACTCCATAATGGTCATTGATCGAAATTTTAATATAACTTAACTAAGTTAATTTTTAATAATTTTATTTTTTTTTAAATTATTTACTTACAAGATTTATATATATATATATATATATATATATATATATATATATATATATATATATATATATATGTTAATGAAAACAACGATATGTAGAGTTTACCTGATATACGCAATGGTAAACTTCAAACTAATATAAAGTACAGTATTATATATAGAAATTGTAATCCCAACCGATTAAAAAAGTGAAATACGCAGTAGAGAGTAGGGCTTATTTTAAGAGAAATAATAGTAAAACTGTAAGTTGAACTTTACAATCAAATTTATTGTTCGACTGAATACTCCAAAAACAATTTACAAAACCTTTATTCCGCGGAATTTCAAAAATGTTATTCTTATTATTCTTCACGTCAGAGGACATAAAAACATCCGCTAATCATATTTATAGCAATGCTAGAATTTGCTAGTTAAGGCATTAAGTTAACCGCAATTTACTGTAGTTATAAATTGCCAAATGAAAAAAATATAATAATAATAATAATAATAATAATAATAATAATAATAATAAAAATAATAATAAAAATAATAATAATTATTATTATTATTACAATTATCATAATAATAAACGGAATATTATTCTAATAATGGTATAGTCAATACTCGTGTGTAATAATAATAATAATAATAATAATAATAATAATAATAATAATAATAATAATAATAATAATAAAATTAATAATAATAACAATTTAGTAATTATAGTCATAGATTTCTGGATTAATAAATGGATAACAATATTAATATAGGTTAGAGATAGAAAAGCAATAGAGTAAAATATAAATTTGAATTTTAATTATAAATTTGGTTCAAGTGTAACATTACAAAAATATACATGCATATATATGAAAAATAGACACATACATACATATACATAAATATACCTTTTCATTTTTCGCCTTTTGAAATCAGGAACTATGGTTAAAATACTCATATAGATGTTTACTATAGCTTTTCACCTAATTCATTTTGATGAATTTTAAAAATAGGACGCCCGTGCAATAAATTATTTCCGTTAGAGTACTTTTGATTTAAAGACGCCACGGTTTATAATTCGAATGTTGTTTGTATAATGCAAGGGGGATAATTAGTCATATTTTCTTTAATTAATAAGACCTTTATTTCAATTATTTTCAGATGCATCTGCCTTACTTTTAATGCTAGTTTTATTTATGGTGTATTTTAAATTTAATAAAAACCCTTAATAATTTGCTGACGAGGAGACCTTGTTTATTAAAAATAAAATTATGTAATAATTATTTTCCGTAACTTGATGTCTACTACAATAAAAACACTGTTTTCCGAAACGATCGTACAGATAAATGATTTTGTTGTTGTTCCTTCTTATGAAACGGATTTTTAATTTTAATTTAATTATAATTTGATTTTTAAATTTTAAATTATCAATCACATCATTTAATATATATATATATATATATATGTATATATATATATATATATATATAAATATTTATTAATATTTTATCAAATAAATTTACAAATAACGATTTCCATTTAGTGTTTATAAGATGATGTTGGATTTTATATATATATATATATACATATATATACACATATATATTATATACTAAGCTATAATAATATATATGGAAATAATGCTACACAGTAAAATTCGTCAGGCTTATGCAAAGTGTTGTGGTGACCGCGCGTTTTTAGGTACGCACATGCTATTTAATTTGTAGTTAGCCAACCATCATCCAATTTGCACTGCGCCTATCTTAATAAGCACATGAGAAGGCACTTACACAAAAAAAAGGTAAAGTTGCCATTAAGTTCACCCTTCATTGGTGGGTGTTTTTACAGGAAGAGTGGAAATCTGATACAAATTACCTATTCTCAACTTAGGTGTAATTGTTTCTGTAATTGTATATAACAATATAACAGCAATACAAATATAAAATAGTTTAAAAAATCTAAAAACGGACGCTCTATGAACCATCTGTTTTGAAGAATATTTTTCTGATTAGAATATAAGAAAGGTAAGCATTATACAGCATTTTAATATAGAGAGTTTGACTTTAAATATTTAGATTAGAAAATATAATGACTAGGGAAGTAATACATATTAAAATATATTAAACTCTGTCGTAAGGACGTAATAAAAAAGTAGGAGGGAGATTATGAACGTAATAGTAAAACAAAATAATTAAATACACATGCATGAATACGATAGGTGATGAGAATTAATGCACAAACAGAACGAGAAAAATTAAAGATGTTTAGAGAAAGAACGAATAAATTATACAGAAACGTTTGTTTGTTTTTTTTTTTAATTAGGAATGCATACGGCCAAAATATATGAATAAATATATAAATAATGTAATTGGTACAACAAGTTTAATATTTTCGTTATTCTTGTTTAGATTTTTAAATTATTGTCATTTTTAAAACATTTTATTCCCAAATATTGAAGGTAAATACGCTAAAACTGGTTATAAAATGAAATTAGGGCACGGAAATGTACACACACACACACACATATACACACATATATATGTACATATATGTATATATATGTATATATATACATACATGTATATAATCATACACACATATATATGTATATACATACATATATATATGTATATAAATATTTATATATATGTATATACATGTATGTGTATATGTATATATAGGTATATATATTTATGTATATACATATGTGTATATATTTATATATGTGTGCATATATGTATGTATATATATGTATATATAAATAAAGAAACAAACCGTATTATTTTTTTTTTTTTTTTTTTTTTTTTTACAAAGGCATCACCACATTATCAAGGCCCAGAGGCCACTCAAGGATAAGGGTTAAAGAGTGTACAGTAGAAGTTGGTCAATATAGTAATCATTAGTAATGAAAATTTGGTAAATTTAATAACTTATATGGAACGGCTCATCAAGAACTTATTTACTTTAGACTTGAACAAAACCATATTGTAGTCAGCCGGAAAGCAGGAAAACGGAAGACAATTCCACAGGCGTGCAGTTCTAAGAAAGAAGCTTTGTTCATGGAATCTACGTTTAGGTTTAGGCACAGATAAAGAGTGGGGGAAATTATTGATAGTGTTTACAGCTAGACGAGTGTTTCTTGTGAAAGTTTGGCGAGGGGGGACCATAGATTGAAGCTCAGTTGAACACTTTCCATGAAAATAACGATACATCAGAGACAAACTCGCAACATCTCTTCTGTGAGATAGAGGTTGCAAGGAGGAGAAAAGGACATCTCCTACGAGGCTACGAAGTCTATTTTGAACTCTATCAAGGCAGGACAAGTTCTTTCTAGCAGCTCCTGCCCAGATGTGGCAACAGTATTCCATCCTTGGACGTACCTGGCTCTTATATAGATAGAGAATAGCATCAGCAGTGAGATATCTACTGGATCGATAGAAAGATCCCACCATTTTTCCAGCGGCCTTGGCAACAGATTTGATATACGTGTTCCATTTAAGATCAGGAGTAATGGTCAAGCCCAGAAGCTTGTCAAAACTTGAGGCCTCCTGAAGACGAGAGCCATTCATTTCAATTGATGACAAATGTGGATTAGAATGTTGATGATGTAAAGAGAGAAGCTTGGTTTTAGATGCATTAAAAGTAACCAGCCACTCCTTTCCCCATTGTACTACGTGCTCAAGATCAGAGGAGAGAGAATTGGAGAGAACTTGCTCGTTTACTGTCTTAGATGTGGTACCATAAATGGTAGTGTCGTCAGCATAAATGTCTACAAATGATGTAAGGATATGATTTGGAAGATCATTAATGTAGATCAGGAAAAGAGTTGGGCCCAGGATGGATCCCTGAGGGACACCAGCATTAATATTGTGAGCTTCTGATTTTTGCCCCTCAACTACTACTCTTATGAATCTATCAGAAAGAAATGATTTAATAATTGAGAAGACTTTTCCAGCTATACCATAGCTAGCGATCTTATGAAGTAAACCTTTATGCCATACCCTATCAAAGGCTTTAGATATGTCAAGAGCAATTGCCCTAGAAAGATTGCCACCGTCGAGAGATTTGCTAATCCTATGCGATATAACTGTAAGGACATCTGCTGTAGATCTAGCAGAACGGAAACCATATTGAGTGTCACTAAGAAGGTTATTTTTGTTGAGATGGTTGATTACTTCTGTATTTAATACAGATTCTAGCAACTTACTCATGACGCACAGGAGACTTATTGGCCTGTACTGAGAGGGGGATGAGCGATCACCTGAATTCTTAAATACAGGGCATACTGATGAGATTTTCCAGGGAGATGGGAAACTATTCTCCTTAAGACAACGTTTAAACAGTTTTGTAAGTATGGGCGCTAGTTCAGGTTGAAGTTTTTTGAGTACTATAATTGGAATACCATCAGGGCCAGTTGCTTTACTGGAATCAAGGTTTTTGATTAGCTTGGCAACATCACGTACAGATATACGTATATCACATAGCGTGTTTTCTGATACAAGAGGAAATATTGGGGGTTGGCGGTCTTGGTCGCAAAGGGTAGAATTAGCTGCAAAGTTCTTGACAAAGAGTTTGGCTTTGTCTGATGCTGACGAGATTACCTCAGATCCATTGATAATAGTTGGGATGGAGCACACGCTTCTGTTCAGGATTCTGTTTGCTATTTGCCAAAACTGGTGGGAACCAAGCCGCTGCTCAGCTACTTTGGACTTAACAGATTGAGCATACAACTCTCTTGCGTTCCTTATTACTTTCTTACAATGGTTGCTGGCAGTCCTGAAAACGGCTTTAGTTTCCATACATCTATTACGTTTGAAGCAGTGGAAAAAGTGATTTCTGTGCGCAATGGCAGCAGCACATTCTGGAGAGAACCATGGCTGGCTGTTAGGTTTTTGCTGAAATTTTTTAGAGGGTATGAAATGGTCAATACCTACAATTAACCATTCAGTTAGGTCTAATACTATAGAGGACACATCCTTTTTAAACATGGAATGCAGAGGTAGATCAGATATAAATGTACGGAAGCTATCCCAGTCAGCCTTAGTGTATCGATATACTGTACGATGAAGAGGTACGTCTGGGGACTTATTACATTTCATTTTTATCTTAATTGATACAACAGAGTGGTCGGAAGATCCAAGAGGCGACAGAACAGAAACTGAACATAGTTCAGGGCAAGTTGTGAGAAAAAGGTCTAGTAGGCTCGCATACTGGCGGTCATTATCGGGCACACGGGTAGGTTCCTGAACAATCTGAGTGAGGTCATAGGCAATGGAGAAATCATGACAGAACCTCCCCTCATCATCGGTCTTGTTTGAGTGGGTCAACCATTCGACGTTGTGAACATTGAAGTCTCCACATACGTGAATGTTAGCTGAAGGATAAGTAGAAAGGACTTGGTCAATTTTCTCAGATATGCTTTGAAAGATAGTAACTCCGCTGTTGTGGGGGCGATAGAGAGTAAATATAAATGCAGTAGTGTGAGCTAAAGCAACCCGGAAGCACATATAAGGTAAGTTAGGATCTTCCCTGGAGATGTCCCTCCCACATGGAAAGCTATCTTTAATATAGGCACATATTCCATGCCCATGGCGATCTTGGGGGTCAGATTTAGAAGTTAAGTTAGAGTATCCTGTAATTGCAAACTCATCAAGGGAAATAGCCTGTCCAATGCCAGTTTCACTTAAAAATAAAAGGTCTGGTTTAGTCTCCTGTAATTGGGTTTCAACCTCTGGAAGGTTAGAACGTAGACCCCTGATGTTGGAGAAGGAGACATGGTAGTAGGGGTCTACGTTGGAAGTTGGAGAACCGGGTTTAATCGTGTATTTTTTCTTGAAACTTGTCATGATGAAATTTTGGAATTTGTGGACTAGGTCGACAGATTTACTTAGAGCAGGACAGAGAGGGGAAACTAAGAGAGAAAAAGAAACGAAGAATTTTTTTTTATTTTTTTTTTTTTTTCGTTTTTATTTCAAGACGTCCTCTCGATGAATGAGATTAAGAAACAAAAATACCAATACAAAATATTTGAAAATATTTCACGTGCAAAGTGAATTTCAACCGTTATTTCTTGTTTCCATGAGAATATTAACTACGTTCAAATTTTTTTAAATTACATTAACGACGTCACTAAAATTGTATATATGACGTCACTAAAATTCCCCTCTCTTTAACAAAGACCCCCCGCCTTTTTGAATTTCCAACGTCTTTTTCCGTTTTTCTGAAATAGAATTGTGTCACACTTATCACGAGAAACATATTCAAATATTTTTACTGGTATTTTCTGTTTCTTAATCTCATTCATGCAGAGGAAGTCACGAAATAAAGACGAAGCGTTGATGAACACATGAGACGGTTTCTTCCTTTATACTTCTCTATTTTGTCGGAATATTTTTTCACTATATGTATATATATGTACATATATGCATATATATATATATATATATATATATATACGTGGGTATATATTTGTGTATATATATGTATGTATGTATATATCTGTGTATTTATATTATACGTATGCATATGGATGTCTATGTATATATATATAAATCACCACTTATCAAGGCCAAGATGGTATTTGAGGATATGGGTTAAAGAGTGCACAGTATGAATTTGCAAATTAAATTAACCGTTAGTACTGGATATTCGGTAAATTTGTTAACTTTTATGGAACGGTTCATAAGAAAATTGTTTACGTTAGACTTACATACAACCATATTGAAATCAGCTGGAATGCAGAAAAACGGAATATAATTTCATGCAGTTCTAAGAAAGTAGCTTTGCTCATAGTGTCTACGCTTAGCTATAGGCACCGATAAAGAGTGGGGGAAACTAGTGATGTTGTTTTCTGTTAGAGGGGTGTTCCTTGTAAAAGTTTGGCGAGAGGGGACCATAGAATGGAGCACAGCCGAGCACTTGCAATGAAAACAACGATAAAACAGAGACAAACTTGCAACATCCCTTTTGTGAGAAAGAGGTTGCAGGGAGGAGAAAAGGACATCCCCATCAAAGCTTTCTAGCAGGTCCTGCTCAGATGTGGCAACATTACTCCATCATTGGACGTACTTGGCTCTTATATAGGTAGAGAATTGCATCAGCAGTGATATATCTACTGGATCGATAGAAGGATCCCACGATTTTTCCAGCGGCCTCTACACCGTATTAAATGTATCTGTTCTATTTAAGATCATGTGTAAAGGACACGCGCAGACACTTGTCAAAACACGAGGCCTTCCCAAGACGAGTGCCATTCATTTCAATTGATGACAGTTGGGGATTAGAGCGTTGATGATATAAAGATAAAAAGCTTGGTTTTGGGTGCATTAAACGTAACAAGTAACCGCTTTCCCCATTGTAGCACTTCCTTATGATTAAAAGAGAGAGAATCAGAGAGAACTTGGTCGTTTACGGTCTTAGATGTGCGACCATAAATAGCAGTGTCATCAGCGTAGGTGTCTACGAATGATGTAAGGATGTGATTTGGAAGATCATTAATATAGATCAAGAAGAGAGTTGGGCCCAAAATGGACCCCTGAGGGACTCCATCATTAAAACTAAGTGCTTCTGACTTCTGTCTATCAACCACTACTCTAATGAATATATCAGAGAGAAATGATTTAAGTATTGAGAAGACATTTCAAGCTAAACAATAGCTGTAGATCTTGTGAAGTAAACTTTAATGCCATAATCTATCAAAGGTATTTGATATGTCAATAGCAATTGCCCTAGAAATGTAACCTCCGTATAGAGATTCGTTAATCCGATGAGACATAACTGTAAACACATCTGCTTTAGATCTTGAGTGTCAGTAAGAAGGTTATTTTAGCTACTGCGAGGGAGATGAGCGATCACCTGAATTTTTAAATACAGGGCATACTGATGAGATTTTCCACGGTGATCGGAAGCAATTCTCCTTAAGACAACGTTTAAACAGTTTTGCAAGATTAGATGGAGTTCTGGTGTAAGTCTTTTAGTACTAAAATTGGAATACCGTCAGGGCCGGTTGCTTTACTTGAATCAAGGATTTTGATTAGCTTGGCAACATCAGACATAGATATTTGTATATCACATAGCATGTTTTCTAATACAGGAGGATATATTGGAGGTTGGAAGCCTTGGTCGCAAATGTTAGAATTAGCTGCAAAGTTCTTGG
This sequence comes from Euprymna scolopes, assembly GCF_053919585.1. NCBI lineage: Eukaryota > Metazoa > Mollusca > Cephalopoda > Sepiida > Sepiolidae > Euprymna > Euprymna scolopes. The sequence goes on along the minus strand of NC_136487.1, from coordinate 166,907,156 downwards.
AAAAGAGTTTGGTTTTGTCTGATGCTACGAGACCACCTCAGGTCAATTCATGGGAGTGGGATCGAGCAAAAGCTTCTGTTCTGGATTCTGTTTGCTATTTACGAAAACTGGTGGAAACCAAGCCGCTGCTCAGCTAATTTGAACTTGACAGACTGGGCATATAACTCTCTTGAGTTCTTTATTACGTTCTCAGTGGTTGTTCTTACAGCGGCTTTGATCTCAGTACGTCTATTACGTTGGAACCAATGGAAAAGTAATTTCTATGCGAAATAGCAGCAGCACATTCCGGAGGGGACCACGGCTGGCTGTTAGGTTTTTGCTGGAATTTTTTCGACTGTATGAAATGGTATGATACGTATATATATATATATATATATATATATATATATATATATATATATATATATATATATATATATATATATATAGGTGTGTGTGTGTGTAAGCAAAATGAATGTAAATAAAGTAGGATATAATCATTATGATTTTTTTTCTCTCTTACATTTTCAGTTTTCTTTTTTGTTTTTTTGTTTTTCAACTAATATCAATTTATTCTTCCCCGTTTTTTTTCTATCTTTAATTTTCCTAAAAAAAAAATTGTCTAAACACCTTGATACTTTTCTCATTATATTATAAACTTTTCCTTCTGAAACATTGATTTTCTGACAGTTTAATTTCCAACAGTTTTTATACATGCCAATATTGGGTCTATTCAAATGTCTACTGTTTTTAAGTTGTTAATTTATTATAATTAATTTCGTTTTTATTGCTAAATATATACCCTTTCGGCAAATCAATTACACACACACAGACACACACCTACACACAGACAGACAGGCACCCACACGCACACACATATATATATATATATATATATATATATATATATATATATATATATATATATATATATCATGACATGACTGTGTGTTTTTATCGGCATGTCCGTCTACATATTTTAAAACTACATATACGGCGAGTCGCAAAGTCTCTGTTTACATTTTAATTTGTCAATTCCGTTATTGATTTTTGGACGGTATATAGTGCTGAGAAAGTGTAAAAAGTCTGGATTCATGTGAAACAACTGGTACGAATCGCAGAATAATTATACTGCTCCAAACGTTCAATCAAATCCTTCCACAAATTTTTTGAAAGATTTTAAAATTTATATTACAAAACGATTACTAATACCTTTGACAACCTGATCAGTATGCCCCTTATCCAAACATTCAGCTGGAATGTAATCTCCATCGAGACAAAACCGTGTCCTGTACGTCATATGCCAATTACTGGGATCCTTATAAACAATTAAGTGGTAAACAACCTCAACAAATATAGCATGATCAGTGACATACAATGGTCACTAATCAGACAGACTTAGGCCTCATGTGCTAACATTAATATATCAGAGTATTATCGACGCAGGATTCGTTGCTATATGAATTGCTCATTACACATGAAACACATTTGCTAAGGCATGCCATAAATGTTTACTACTTAAGATTTCCAGTTTCGGAATGTATGGGAAATGTATTGCCAGGTATTAAATCATTAACCTCTTGTAGGATTATAAAAAGCAGTTGTTAGCGGGCAAAATCGGAAACCCACACCATTAACGCTAGCGTCCATCAGGTTTCCTTGGAGACCTATTTCGTTTCAAGAGCTTTATAAATATTTTCGTAAACTACATTATTAGAGTATTCCTAGGCATTTACCCAGACGACACCGCCAGCTAGGACCGCACTTTACAAACCGGAAATGACAAAATATCTCTTATTATCTCCTATGATCCAGCCGTTGAGCAATAAAAGAAAATAGTTGGTATATTTTAATACTACTGAAAGCAATCTTTTCTTTTTTTATTATCATTTATTAGAAATGAACGGCCATGGTCTTGAGGACGATCCATGTTCAGACAAGCAATATTTGATATACACATCTGATCCAACATAGAGCACATACCTCCAACCGCTGTCAAGGTCGCTGGAACAAATTATTGGATCATACTACCATTCCAGTTGATATCTCACAGCCGATGCAATCCCTTACCTGTATACACGATAAGTACATCCTAGGAATTGGGTTATGTTGCCACACCTGGGCCGGAGCTGCACGGAGAACTCTGTTTTTTTAAAGAGAAAATCAAACCCGACATCACAATCTAGAAGAACATGGTATTTTCTCCTCTTTGCTTTCTTTTTTAACGGATAACACCTTGCGAGTTGCCTTTGGTGTAGTGTTATTTCCATCGCGAGTGCACACTTGAGCTTCAATATATGATCTGTCCCTGCGAATCTTTCACAAACATACTCGGTATATATGCATGCATATCTGAATTTTCTAAGCCATCTTAAAAATAAATGTTTGTGATAAGCTTAACTTCGTTTTAGTATTATGTCAAGTACTAAAGGTTCTTTATATTGAATAACAACGCAACATTGTACCGACACATATTTGTCTTTGTCTTAACTTTTTTAGCCTGTAACTCATTGCTCATATTCAGGTATGGCTTTGCCATTGGGCAACACGATATACATCTATTCACATTAACGTTTTTGCACTGAGTGCTTATATGACCCGTTATGTTGCCGGGTAAACTTTTGCAAAATGTATAAAACACATTTTGTAAATGTTGTTATTTCACAAAAAGATTAAACAAACTGAAAATCATTTGATTTCTGCTGTGCATGTGTGTAGTATTTTAGCGTATAGAAGATTAATGGGAAGACCAAATCGACATCGTTAATTTGTAGAGAAATCAAACCTTGAATTGACACAGAATATAATGAATAGAATATGAAAAGAAATGTTGCTTTTTTATGTAGATTTTGCGATATTAACTAAATGAATAATAATTATGGTTAATATAGTTTGTTCTTCAAGTAATTCTTATTACATCAATTAGATTAAGTACAGACTATGCACACGGGATTAGATTTACTGTTTCTCTCGCACATTAGTCTTTATAAAAAATAATATAATAGATGGCGATACAATTATAAGATCTGATAAAGGAAACTTTGCTACTTACCTATTCAGACCTACAAAATAGATATCAGCTATATTACAGATAATAGCATGTACAGTATGCTACTTATCTCAGTATTTCATTGAACACATATGGTTTATGCCTTTAAAGAGTATTTCTTATATATTGGATACCATTTCACTTAACTATTAGATACCTAGTGTTACTTTCCGGAATGCTTTCTTAGTATATTAAGACTAAGTCGTTTACTTTCTATAAATAAAGTAGTTATCAATATATTCTTCGTTTAACGTTGGTTTAATTTTAAACAGGTCAATCTAAAAGGCTTTATTGTGCAACTATTATAGAATGTATCGGCATCTCTCCACTTGTAATTTTATCCTCAAATACTCCCGCAAAAATTAAGTACATATCCAATTACAGAAAGTACAATTATTACCTCCAAACATAAACGTAATGAAAGTACTGGAAGAATTCGTTTTAGGTATGGGGCTGAGAATATGCAGGAACATCTTATTCACGTATGTGTAAAGGCTTTTCCGACCCAATTTATTTAATCTTATCCTTCTCTGATACGATGTCCGATTAAAATATAGATAGATTAAATGAGAATTTCATGTGTGACGTAATGTACCGTTTATAAACTTTTCTGAAATATAGAGGTACTGTTCGCCCTTTCATAAATGTATTACATATATATAATCATTGTAAACAACATATTTATTTCATTCTTATGAAATATATTAGTGTAACGGTTAACAACACCTAATCATATATATTACATGTTGTATTGGAACAATGAGACCTGGCCATTTAATTTCAGTAAATGATATTCCTTTTAAAAATGATAAGAAGTACGTTGACTTTCTATGTGCTTAAATCTAAGACAAAGTTTGTTAAACATAGATCCATATTTTTACAGCAAATCTGACTTCTCTATCACATCGACTACCGAGTAAATTTAAATGACCAAGAATAAGTCTTCTCTGGATTTCATTTTTCCCGAATATATATGCAAAAAAGACAGAACAGGCGAGCAGTTCGAGAACAATTCTATATTGACATAACATAATATAATGAATTGAGCAGTACAATAAAAATAAACCAGGTATTGTAAGTCACAGTTTTACTCAAACTATCAGTATAACTTTCTTGAAATATGTAAGTACGACGCAAATTATTTCCTTCCCTCCGCATGAAAAACGGAAAAACGAGTTAGATATATGAAAAGCATTCGATAATATATATTAGTATACTAATCAAATAAAATTGTGACGCCACACTGCAAGATCTTCAGAATAACCCCTTCTCACGTGCAGTATATCATAAAATACCTAGACACTTGAAAGGCACGTTGATCCAATTACATCCCGCCTGTGTTATTAATCAAATTCGTTGCTGAGCTTGCTCTAGTCGTCCGAAAAACTTTCAACAAATGCCTTAACGAATATTGTTTCCCTGACTGCTAATAACTTGCTTCTGTCGTAACAGTTCACAAGAAATCTCGCAAAAGAACTGGCCCATTACATGACCACCCTCCTGCTTGTCGCCAATTTTTTTAGCCCATAATTAATCAAGGAGATTTCCTGACGGTTATATCCCACATGATTATTGACTCTCTTGGCAAAGGCTACCTTTCTAGGGCAATTACTCTTGACATATCAAAGTACTTCGACAAGGTATGGCATAAGGGTCTACTTCACAAGATTTCCAGCTACGGTATAACTGGAAGTGTTTTCTCAATCATTAAATTATTTTTATCCGATAGGCTCATAAGAGTAGTAGTAGATGGACAAAAATCGGAGGCCTGCAATATAAATGCTGGAGTCTCTCAGGGGTAAATCCTGGGCCCAACTCCCTTCCTGATCTGCATCAATGACCTCCCTAAACACATACTTAAGCATTCGTTGACATCTATGCTGATGACACGACCATCTACGGCAACACATGAAAGGCTGTAAATGACGAAGTTCTCTCTGATTCTCTCTCCTCTGATCTCGAGTGCGTGGTTCAGTGGAGGATAATGTTGCTGGTTACTTTTAATGCATCCAAAATCAAACTCCTATCCTTACATCATCAACGCTCTGATCCCCAACTGTCATCAATTGTGATGGATGGCTCTCGTCTAGGTGAGGCCCCGTGTTTTGACAAACTTCTGGGTTTGACATTTACTCCTGATCTGAAATGGAACACGTACATCAAGTCTGTTGCCAAGGTCGCTGGAAAGATGGTGGGATCCTTCTACCGCTCCAGAAGATATCTCACTACTGATGCAATTCTCTATCTATATAAAAGCCAAATACGTCCAAGGATGGAATACTGTTTCCATATCTGGGCAGGAACTGCTTAAAACAGCCTATCCTGCCTTGACAGAGTGCAAAATAGACTCCGTGGCTTAGTGTGGGATGCCCTTTTATCTACCCTGCAACCTCTCTTCCACAGAAGAGACGTTGCGAGCATATCCTTGTTTTATCGTTATTTCCATGGCAGGTGATCGTCTGAACTCCAATCTCTGGTCCCCCCTCGCCAATCTTTCACGAAAAACACCCGTCTAGCTGAATCCACTGTGAAAAATGTCCCCCACTCTATATATGTGTCAAAATCCAAACGCGGATTCCATGAACAAAGCTTCTTTCTTAGAACTGCACGCTTGTGGAACTCTGTTCCGTCTGCCTGCTTTCCCTCCGGACTACAACTTGGATGTCTTCAATTCCAATGGTAACAAATTCCTAATGAACCGCCGTATTAATTAAACACTTCATCAAGTCTCCACACTAACGCAATGTACTTGCAATAACCCTTATCTTTGAGTGGCTTCAGGGCCTTGATAAGTGGTGATCACTGTGTAACAAAAAAAAAAGCTCTAGACCAACATCTCACAGCCGCTAAACTTCCAACTGATCATTAATATTGATTTAAGCAAGCCTTTCTCAAGCAATTATTCTAATTAGTCTCGGAGCGTATGTATCATACAGTGGCCCATGCGGGGAAGGAAGGTTGAACGCGAACTATATTTAAATATGCTTGTAGTCAAAAGCCAAGGCGGGTTTACGGAATTTCAGAGCATCAGAGAAATGTATCATCTCTTTACTACTTTGTAATGTTAGCTCTTGCATAACAAATGAAAAAAACTAAGGAGGTGTCTGTCTGTCGGTAGAAAATAGATGAGATAGATATGAGAAAGATTTCAGAAAAAACTAAACAGTGTTACACTATTTTTAACTGATGAATCATAATGAACTATCAGCACAGGAATCAATGACAGTGAAGACGTCATTGTGGATAATGTCCTACATATAGAAGATCCATTGTTAAAAAATGGACTGACAATCAGGGGTTCCTACTTTTACAAACAAATTTGAATGTAAAGACTCTAGCATCCAGTAAGAACGTAAAATTTCCTGCAGATCAAAGCATTGCGCAAGCGCTCCTGTTTCAGAAGTTGTCCGTAGCTTCTCAGACGGGGAATCTTCAACTAGATGATGCCATGTCGTATGGACTGTGTTTATACGCAATGTGTTTGTTTGCGGGAATACACCTCTTGCTTCAGTCGGACAAACCGCAACTTACGGAAGCAATCAAAAGCTATGTCAAAACAAAATACGACAGTGGTGTGCAGCAAACTGTTTCAATCACAGAGCAGAACGTACTAAACGGAGAGTCTCTTCTTCATCGTCTGAAATGGAAGAAGCGTAGAATCTACAGTTCCATTGCAAAAAAAATATGTCTCATTCACTATCAAAAACTATGGAAGATCAACTGTCGTGCTTGATGGCTATGATATTGAACCAAGTGTAAAGGACTGTGCACATCAGAGGCGAAGTCAAAGGTTGCATGCACAAGTGAACATTACCGAGGCGATAATATTTTCTGGGGAAAAGGGATATTTCTAGTAAAATCGGGCAAACAAGCAGGCGTTTCCAACTCTGATCATGGAACGATTGAAGCAGAAACGATGGCAGTTTATTCACGCAGAAGCAGATGCTGACGAGTAAATTGCAAAGGCAGCAATTAGTATGGCAATTTTTTGATCATAAAACCTTATTGGAGAAGACACAGATCTTCTGGTGCTCTTACTGTTTCATACATATGTTCGCAAATGTACTACACTCTATTTTCGCTCTTACAAAGGGAGATCCTACGTTTATGTCAATGAGGTTCTCAAACAGTCGCTTAGTGAAGCAGTGTGCAAAGACCTAATGTTTCTGCATGCCTTTACAAGATGTGATTCGGTGTCCAGGGTGTACGGGATTGGAAAGAAGGAGGAGTTACACGAATAATCAAAAAGGAAAAAAAAACACTGATAAACTGTTCCAAAGCATTTTCGTAACCAAAGCAAAAGCAGGACGTTGTAAAAACCAATGGTTCTAGGTAAATGATACCCATGTTCAATGGAAATCAGAAGGACTCGTAAGCGTCTGTTAGACTCAATATGCTCTGCAAAAAAGTTACAAAGGAAAATATTGTCATCAAGCCAGAACAACTCCCTCTAACTGCCTATGCCTGTAGATTAAATTATTCTGTGGATTTACTACCTGATAATTGAGTGGAGGGCGTGTAGTTAGGAAATGACACCGTCTGAATTGGGATGGAAGGTAGAAGGAGAGCAACTTGTTCCATTGATGACAAATGTACTGCTCCAGATGAATTGATCCAGATGATTGATTGCAATTGTTTCGAAAGATGCATTATCCTAAGATGTACATGCAGAAAGCACACACTAAAAATGTGCCAGTGCATACGGACATTGCAAAGATGGCAACTATCACAAAATGAAAAGTTCCCCAGTCACAGATGATGAGATTTAGTGTGAAAAACCTTGAAGAAATACTGACTAATGTGAATGGGGGTTGGAACGGTAGGTGTAACAATACATATGGTATAAAGGGGGAATCCGCATCATTGGCAACCGTTTCATGTGAAAGATTTGCCCGGAATACATACGTTTAAATGTAAGATTAACATTGCCGAGGTTAGTGCTTTAAAAGGTAATGGAATATGGATCGTAAGTCGAAACAATTTACCTCAAAATTTACACCATTCTCATGCTCAAATGTTGTCAAATTTTTAGATGTATAGTAAACCAAACCTGACATAACACCGAAAAAAACCTCAAATATTGCAACTTTTTTATCATTTCGTGTTTTGACTGGACTAAGCGTTTTATATAATTTATGTAGAACTTTTGCCCTTCATTACTAAATGGAAAGATTGTATAAATCCAGGGGATATTAAAGTATGATGAGGAGATAACATACGATGTAGCTTTAATAAGTTTCGAGCCTTTATTTATGCGCATTGGTATTTTTGATAGTACACACATAAAAGTGCAGTTTTTTCGAAGAAATGCCCTCTTGCTGCAATATTTCAAATATTTCTGGATGCTCCATGACAGTTACTTTTTTGATGTGTTAAATACCCTTTCCATAGCCTTTTTCATCTCCTCAACGTCCTCCTTCCGACAGAATGTTGGTTTTCCAATAGCATAGAGAATAACAAAAGTTACGTGGATAATGTCTGTGAGATTGAGGACTGTATCGATCTCTATATTGGGCACATAGCTTATGCTATGTGTGGATTTATTAACTGTAGCGTCCGTGTACATCTTCTACATCTGAAGTCCATCGCGAATAACTGTGTATACCGTTTTCACACTGAAATTCAACTGTGCACGTATTGTCTCTATAGACACATGACTGTCCTTAGCCATGGAATTATTTATTTGCATGATCGTTTCTGGTGTTCTAGCTTCCCTTCTCCCCGACAACTTTAATCACAATCGATTATGCCGCGAAAAAAATAGATGAAAGATCGATGCAAGATAATTTAAAAGAAGTCTGTAGCATTCTATATGTTTCTATGGCATTTTAAGATAAAAAGTATGAACCTATTTTTAAATAGCATTGACTTTTTAATAGCGTTTTTTAATAGCGTTCTGTATCCTAATTGCTCAATTTAAATTATAAGAAATGGCTAGTCTTCTTTAAAGATGTATAGCAATAAGATACTGAATGCTCCAGTATATATTATTCTAGTATATAAATATGTATTTATACATTTTTTTAATATTCCAGTATATATATATATATATATATATATATAAATATATATATATATATATGTATATATATACATATATATATACATTAAAAATGTATATATATAAATATATAAATATATATATATATGCATATATATACATTAAAAATGTATAAATACATATTATTATTATTATTATTATTATCATTATTATTATTATTATTATTATTATTATTATTATTATTATTATTATTAGTATTATTATTATAAAGCTGAACGTCTTGGTGTGTCTGGTCACGAATAGGCTCCTATATGGCTGAATATTATAGAAAACTGATAACATATAATAATAGACCATCTATTGAGACACAGGAATGCGTATGCTTGATCTGCACTAATCTGGCATAATGATAATTAATTAAAAATTGTGGGGTTTTCTGTACGCACCTGGCCCACAGAGTATGGGCATAGAAAAATTAAAAATTTAAAAAAAAACGTTTACAAGTGTGTTTTATATAGATGTACATAATAAGTTTGGGTAAGTATATTTTAACTTAAATTGGGATTGTATAATAAAAATGTGAGGTCTGCGTTCGCGCCTGGCCTCCACAGAATGGAAATAGACACACACTTTTATAAAGATTTTTCATGTCGATCTGCGTAAGTATACTTTGATAATTATGTTTCAGTTTCAGTCCATTTTCTGTAGGCTGGTTTTGAACCTAGTCAACGACGGGTAATTTTGCTAGTATATATATATATATATATATATATATATATATATATATATATTTATATATAAAGATCGCTAGATAGATAGATAGCTACCTACGCATGGTATTAAAGAAAGTAATCACGTATAAAGCTTAAATGTATAAATATAAACGTGCATCTGGTATTGACAGAAATATGGCAAGTGACTAAGAAGAAAACGCGATCGGATAGGAAACAAACGTATTATAAAGATTGTGTACGCTATTTGTAAAATGAAAATTTCTAGGAATGCCACGCCAATAAAATGGTGTGGTTCACCAATTCAATTTAGACTAAATTCACAGCAGCCTATAAATTCTCAGGCTCTTGTAATTGTGTTCATACAGATACTTGCGCACTTTTCCTCGCTCCGTGAATTTAAGCGATATGAATTCTTTACTTCGTCCAAAAGGAAAACCGATATGACACACCGGCGCATTTCCCATTACTAGTCGACTAACACGTATTATATTATGCCCCCCTTAATCATAAATAATGAATTAATAGCTTGGAATACATCAATGATCTTCTGTTATTTATAATGTATTTATATATATCACCTCCACTAATATATAAATTATATAATAGCGAACGTTTTTTTCTTGTAAAATTTAGTATACAGTCTTTTTACAAAAATATATAAGTGGGATATATACTTTGATACAGCGGGATATATACTTTGATACAACGTCTAGTACCACTCAGCCTATATAGACGTTGTATCAAAGTTTACAGCTACCCAAAGGTGCTGAGTTCAATCCAGAAAGATGGCAGTGAAAAGCTGCATTAAAAACAGAGAATCAGCTACTATGTCTCAGAGCCTAGCTGGAGCCAGAACACGGTGCCCCCGTAATAATAATAAAGGTTGTGTTCGAGACTCCTAAAAAACTGTTCCCCAGTTCGATACTAAACACCTGATGAAGGCCGGAGGGCAGAACGGCCGAAGCGTTGCGACTATTACAACCAAAATGAGGAGGTCAGTTCGACAGTCTTAATATATATATATATATATATATATATATATATATATATATATATATATATACATACATACATATATATATATATATATATATATATATATATATATATATATATATATATATATATATATATATATATATATAGTCCTGGATACGACCTTAAACTGTATCCGATGGTGAGGCGCAAGCTTGCGGTTTTGGGAATGTAGAGCATCCCTTAATAGCCATTGCTTCTAGGGGCACTCTTTTCCGGAGTGGGGTTATCTGTTTAGCTCCCAAATATGGGTTTAATAGAAACCGACTTGAAAAAAAAAACAAACATATATTCTATTAAAAAAAAATAAAAAATCACTGGGTTCCCCATTAAATAACATAAAAAGGGTTGGTGTGCCCTACAACGGAAGCAACACTCCAGCTAAACAACCAATCCAGCTAAACAACACACCCACATACACACACACCCATATATATATATATATATATATATATATATATATATATATATACCCACACACACACACATATATATATATATATATATATATATATATATATTTACTAGCAAAATGGGCAGTCGTTGGGTTCTGATTTATGAAAGTATGATAGGTTATGAAAAGGAAAGCTTGTAAAGATATAGCTTCGGATTTGGTGGTATCAAAACCAAAGCAAAATATGATGAAAGTAAAATACAATTGATAAACCTCATAATTTATTATAACATACCTGTTCACACTGAAACATTTATCGCGATATTCTTTGGATCTATATTAAAAATGTTTTTAAACTTTGTGACAAATTTCTATTCTATTGAGGTCAGGCGCGAACGAACCTCCCATAATTTTATTATACCATATTTTTTCAAACTGAAACATAATTATCAAAGTATACATACGCTGATAGATATGAAAAGTATTTATTAAAGTGTGTGCCTATTTTCTATTCTAGGTGGGAACGCAGATCCCACAATTTTATTATAACATACCTAATTAAGTTAAAACATACTTATCAAAGTATTATTATGTACATCTATATGAAAAACACTTGTAAATATTTTCTTTTTGATTTTTAATTTTTTTTTTTTACTTCCATACTATGTGGACAAGACAGGAACGCAGACACCACAATATTAATGAACCACTGTTCTGCCAGATCAAACATGCCCATTCCTGTGTCTGCACAGATCTTCTATCATTATATGTAATCAGTTTTTTAAAAGATTCAACCATATAGGAGTATGTTCGTAACCAGACACACATACACGCACATCAATTCAGTGTTATATATATATATACATATATATATATATATATATATATATATATATATATCACATCTTAATTGGAATCCATGTTGCGTTATATTGGTCTTTGTTCCAGCTTTCTCAAGTCGCAGGTGTGCCAAACGCTTACAAAGCGTATTACAAGAATCATTTTTTTAGTTGTTAAAGAAATGCAGTACATATGAATAATAACATAGTCATAAGATCATGTCGTAAGTTATAATCATAAGGCAGAAGTTTTTCTACTTCACTATCTACACCGAAAACTGCATTTAAGATTGAGATAGAGTGAGAACCAGAGGAAAACATTCTATTACTTTAAGCTCGAGTGACCAACGGCAATAATGCAATCTCTATGTATGTATGACCATATACGTTGGTGCTTAAATAGTTTCGGTCCTTGAGGTTAATGGCGCTATGAACAAGCTCCTAGTTTACAAAAAACGCAAATTAATTGTAACCCTCAATTAAATTTCGTCACTTCAATGGTTACCAATAAAATATTGTTCTAAGAACCTCTTACATTTTCTGAATAAAATGCACTTTTTCTGTATGGATAACTACAAATAACTAAAAGTTACTACAGGCATGTTGACACACATATATGCACTAGTTAGTCTGGTCAGTGCTGGATGAATGAACATTTAGAAAATTAAGCCGCTGTATGAACCGCGTCAAGTCGTAGGAATTTGTATGTGGCAGCTGGGTATGCGCAAAAATTCAATAGAGATATACACCCCAATCCTCGTTAAGACATGCATCTAGAAAACGGAAAGTTTGGATGTAAAATCCTACGGTATGCTCTTTATTGTTGCAGCCATTGCTCTGGCACAGTTTAGTACTAATACCAAAGTCGGTGGTTTATTCTACACAAAGCAATACCGTTATAAACAAATTATCTGTTGAAATTGCCGTTGAGATTTCTACATGTATAATATATTTAAATTGAAAATAATTATAGCTAACACAATTGATACGATGAATATTCACATGATATAAGTCTTCGTATTGTTGGAGTATCGTATATTAAGAGTATATAGTTTTATATGGAATTATCTTTCGATCATATACATACAACCATATATGTATATATATATATATGTATATATATATATATATATATATATATATATATATATATATATATATATATAAACGAATGTTGTAGCATTAATATAGATAACTTATACATAATGTTTTCTTTGCAATCTATTGGGTTGAAAAGAATTCTTTCGGAATTTGTGTTTGCGGACGATCTTTTCTTTCGAACGAACTTTTAGAATGCAGGAAATCAATTTCGGTGGAGAAGTACTGTCATCATATGTATGAAGCGCATCAGAAACTTCGACAACAGCACACAGCTTATGTCAACAGAAATAGCCCGATTCGTTTTCACGGCAATGCCCGGCAGAACGTTACTAAGCAGACCACGCAGATTGGTAAAGAAGAATTGGAAGAAACCATGCCTTACCCCAATACTCTCTAAACCCTATCTACTACTCACTTCTAGCTATCAGCGTTACAAGCATCTCGCCAACATTCTCCGTGGGAAATGCTTAAAAAGTAAAAACGTTATCAAAACCGACTTCTGCGACATGATCTCCACTAAAATGCAAGGTATTTTTTTTTATGTTACTGGCATGATAACACTCGTTTTATGTGCTACTTTGATGGTGCTTATTCGATCAATGCATTTGTTTGAGCCTAGATGTCTTTATCTTAATTCAACAGATAAACAGCGCAAGAACTGCCTTATAAACCTCATACTTATTCTAAGGAGGAGCGTATAAAAACATTCACATAGGTAGCATTCATAATGTTTCATTGGAAATATTTACACAGAATGGAATTGTGGAAATGTCTAAGGTGGAACCAAAAATAATAGTCGATGTGTTATTTTAATAAAAATTATTTCTAATTAAATATATTTTTACAAAATTAAAACATATTTTACTTAGTCTCAGTTTAATTTGGATAAACCTTTACGCAGTAAATTAATTAAATTATTAAATATTTCAAAAATATTGTTTTCATTACAACTATCCTTTTCATCGTACACTGCATTATTACTCGATGGTTCTTAAGATTTTTGTTTCGAGTTTTAATATCGGAACCCCCCCTACGCTCTATGAGTTAATAGAACGCGTACGCTCTCGCCTCTTATCGAACTGATTAGTTTACGTTTGGAATAGGCATAGACACCAAGTAGGTCTAGCATAAACAAGACACAGCAGTCAGGGTACACCGGTAGCAGTTCTTCCGCCATTGCTTATAAAAAAAACTTCTATTCTAATAGCTTAAATCGGGGTTTGGAAAGTAATATTTCCAGCAGTCACTGTAAAACTATTATATAAAAGAAGAGGGACGCATCTTCTCGGGCCATCTAATCAAAATAGAACAAAGATTCGGCTGGAATGTGTTTTGGGAAATAAAAAGAAAATGAAAATGTTAAACCATTTGCAATTATATTAAAAGAAATGCTTGTCTTTTTTTAAAAGGTGTTGTTCAGATTTGTGACTGCATTTTATATCTGTTTACCTTCATTATGGACTGACTTGCTTTTTCTATTAGTTTATTGAATATGTATCCTTCCACACACTACAACATACACACTAACATTGTTAATGACGAGGAAGGGTGTACTCTCCTATATTCATGCACGAGATATATTAATACTGTGTATTCACAACGTACAACATAGATCACTTAAATTAAACGTGGGCAAACTTTTTTTACAGCGGATATTCACTGGTGATTTTGCATTTAATTAAACCTATGAATAGAATGATATATTTGCTAAAAGTATACATGAAATTATTTAAATTTTCCGATGCTATACGCATAAATATATTGGCCAACTAAATCTGCGAATATATTGTACTCGAAATTAATTGGGATGTTGATCAATGAATTGAAAATAACATAGAATTATACAGTCACCTTACCCTATATATAATATTTTGATTGCAAAATTTCCTCTCTGGATTAACCTACCGTCGGTTTGCAACAACAGATGTAACATAGAAATCCAATACATCTGCGATAGCCACTATCTTATGTAACTTATGACAACCATTATGCCATATTCACTCGTGGCAATAAAATGCTACATTACATCCGATTAGCAACACCATCACAATCGCAACATCTACAAAGTATTTCTCTCTCTCTCTCTCTCTCTCTCTCTCTCTCTCTATCTCTCTCGTTAATCAATTGGAAGTGGGTCAAAGTTTATATATTCCTACGATATTATGCTTCTACCGCATTGAATTGGTTATAAATACATACATATAACATATTCTTTCCATTTGCCGATCCAAAAACATTAATTCTCCCGTCTCAAAGTCCGGTCGTTTTGATTACCTGATACCTTACTTTTCGCCTATTTCAGAATCTACGTCTACAAAAAATAAAGAATCGCTGAAGGAACGATACAATATTGTGCCTACATAAGAGAATCCTGGTATCTTCAAAAGAGAATTGTGTTAAGAAAAAACAAAAACAACTAAATTAAACATATACACCGATTGACATATTTTTCTTCGTATTTTTAAAGAGTTGGGGGAATTATTGATAGTGTTTTCAGCTAGACGAGTGTTACTTGTGACATTTTGGCGAGGGAACCATAGATTTGAGCTCAGCCGCGAACTTGCTATGAAAATAACGATAAAGGAAAGACAAAGTCGCTACATCTCTTCTATGAGGGAAGAAAAAGGAACATCTCCTATGAGGCTAGGAAGTATATTTTTAACTCTATCAAGGCAAGATAAGTCCTTTCTAGCAGTTCTTGCTCAGATATGGCAAGAGTACACCATCCTTGGACGAGCATGGCTCTTATCTAGATAGAGAACTGACTCAGCAGTGAGATATCTACTGGATCAATAAAAGAATCCCATCATTTTTCCAGTGGCTCCGGCTACACGTTTAATGTACGTATTCCATTTCAGATCAGGAGTAAAGGTCAAGCCCAGAAGCTTGTCCAAACATGAGGTATCCCCAAGACGAAAACCATTCAATTGATGGCAGATGTGGATCAGAACGCTGATGATGTAAATATAGAAGCTTTGTTTTAGATAAATTACAACTAACCGCATCTCCTTTCCCCAGCAGCATGTGCTCAAGATCAGAGGAGAGAGAATCGGAGATAACTCGGCCGTTTACGGTCTTAGATGTGCTACCATATATGGTTGTGTTATCAGCATAAATATCTACGAATAATGTAAGGGTTGAATTTGGAAGATCATTAATGTAAATCAGGAAGAGGGGCACCAACATAAATACTGTAAGCTTCTTATTTCTGCCCATCAATCACTACTCTTATGAGTCTATCAGAGAGAAATGATTTAATTTTGAGAATACATTTCCAGTTATACCATAGTGGTAGAGGTTGTGAAATACAACTTCATGCCATACCCTATTAAAGGATTTTATATATCAAGAGCAATTGCCTTAGAAATATTGCGTCTCTCGAGTGATTCGCTAATACTATGAGATATTAGTGTAAGCACATCTGCTAAAGATCTAGAAGAACGGGAAACATAGTGTGTGGCACTAAGAAGTATATTCTTGCTGAGATGGTTGATTACTTCTCTATTTAACACAGATTCCAGTAACTTACTCATGATGCACAGTAGAATTATTGTTCTGCACTGAGAGGGAGATAGCCGATCACCTCAGTTCTTAAATACATGACATACTGATGAGATTTTCCAGGATGATGGCAATCAATTCTCCTTACGACAACGTTTAAATAGTTTTGTAAGTATGGGCGCTAGTTCTGGTTGAAAGTTTTTTAGTACTATAATTGGAATACCGTCACAGCCGAATCAATGTTTTACATTAGCTTAGCAACCTCGCGTACAGATATTTGTATATCACAATGCTTGTTTTCTGATACAGGAGGAAATATTAGGCTATGTGGCCTTGCCACAAAGTGTAGAATACGCTACAAATTTCTTAGCAAAGAGGTTGGCTTTGTCTAATGCTGACGAGATTAACTCATGTCAATTGATGATAGTGATGATAGCGCACACGTTTCTGTTCAGGATGCTGTCTGCTATTTGCCAAAACTTGTGGGAACCAAGCCGCTGGTCGGCTACTTTGGATTGACCGACTGAGCATACAACTCTCTCGTGTTCTTTATTACTGTTGTACAATGGGTCCTGGCAGTTGTGAAAGCAGTTATATTATGAGTGCATCTATTACGTTTGAAGCAACAGAGAAACTGATTTATGTGCGAAATGGCAGCAGCACAATCAGGAGAGAACCATGACTAGCTGTTAGGTTTTCACTGGAACTTTTTTGATGGTATGAAACGGAAATATCTACAATTAACCATTCTGTCAGGTCTGCTACTATAGAGGCCACATCCTTTTTAAACCTGGAACGCAGAGGTAGACCTGATATAAATGTACGGAAACTATCTCAGTCTGCCATAGAGTATCGATATACTGTACGATGGAGAGGTACGTCTGAATACTTTTTACATTTCATTTTTAATTAATTGATTCAGAAGATTGGTCAGAAGATCCAAATGAAGACAGAATGGAAACTGAACATAGTTTAGAACTTGTTTTGAGAAAAGGTCTAAGAGACGTGCATACTAGCCGTCAGTGCCGGGCACACGTGTGGGTTTGTGAAGAATCTCAGTGAGGTTATAAGCAATGGAGAAATGGTGACAGAACCTTTCCTCATCATCGACCATGTTAAAGTGGGTTAACCATTCCACATTGTGAACATGGAAGTCTCCCCATACGTTATTATTAGCTCCAGGATAAACAGATAGGGCATGGTAAATTTTCTTAGATATGCTTTTAAATATAGTATCTGCTCTGTTGAGGGGACGATAGTGAGTAAATATAAATGCAGTACTGTGAGCAAGTGCAACCCGAAAGCACATACAGTGTAATTTATGATTTTCATTTGAGAGGCCCCTTACCACATGAAAAGCCATCTTAAATATAGGCACATATTCCATGTCCATGGCCATCTTGATGGTCAGATTTGGAAGTTAAGTAGCATTTACTTACTAAATTTTCTAGGGGAATAGTATGGCCACTGCCAGTATCGCTTAGAAATATTAGGTCTGGTTTAGTCTCCTACAATTGTAGGTCAAAATATAGAAGGTTGGAACGTAGACCCCCTCATGTTTGAGAAGGAGACGTGGTAGTGGGGGTCTACGTTAGAAGTTGAAGATTCGAATTCAATCGTGTATTTTTTGTTGAAGATTTTCATGATGAATTTTGGGATTCGGCGACTAGGTCGACAGACTTGCTTAGAGCAGGATAGAGGGGAAAATCAGAGAGAGAAAGAAACAATGGATTTTATTATGTAGCACATGATACGTAAAAGCCCTAAGATTATCCACTAATATGGCAGCACGAAATCCCACAAGAAGCTACATCATGGTCCGCAATCAATTAAACAAATGGCAATACAGCTGCCCCTGTACTTTGCACATGTTTATAGGACAGCTTCCTTAGTGCTTAATCCAAGGTTCGTGTGTCTGACAATAAGGCGGATAACGTCAGCCCAAATAAAACTTTTACCTCTAACACCTTTACTAATGACATACCTACAAGGATAGACATAGAAACAGAACATTTTCGACATTCTTGGCTGTTCGCGCAAAATACTGCCAACCTAGGATACAGCTTTTTTCTTCTCCTTTTGTCAGAAATATCACTCAATGAAAATGAGGGCTGAGGACAAATAAAGAGAAGCGAGAGTAACGGGAGCTAAAGATAATGCACCCACAAAGCAATCTCTTATCTCCATTACAAAAAGAGACATGAATAAAAGATAAATAAAATATTAAGATCTGTACTCATAAAAGTCCAACTGACGTGTTTAAGGTAAAGTACAGAATATACCTTCATGAAAACAAATGGAAGTATACTAAGTGTTTCTGCTGCGAAAAAATTAAACTTGCTAGATATCAATATAATTGTGGATGAGAACATCTATAATTAAATAAAAAAATAGAACCAATTAAAAACTGAAATACATAAATATTAATATTTGCCATTAAAAATAACATTAAATAGTACAACACGCTTATCTGACAATGTATTCCGTCTATTCTGCACTTTAAATACGTTCAGCGTTCTAAACATTAAAAAATAAACCGGCAGAAGGTGATACGTGTTCCAATTGTTTTATTAGTAACGTATAATGAGACAGGAAATGGGAGGGGGAAAAGAGAATAGGATTATCGAATAGTTATGCAATATTTAAAATCAGCTTGCTACATATCGTGACATCTGTGGACGAGAACATATTATTAAATAAAACAACTCAAACAAATAAAAAACTGAAATAAATACGTAAATATTAACTTTTGCAGTTAAAACTAGAATTTCTGCCAAATACTTTCTTATATTCTGCACATTATTTAAAGAGGGTCTATGCAAAACAAAAGTTAATTTCACATTAACCGATGCGCCTCGCTTAAAAACAACAAAAAGGTAAACACCTTAACCGGTTTTCGTAACACCCACCGAATTAGACTCGTGCTAACATAAATGAAACAAAATTATAAATATTAAGTGATTGTTGCCGCACTCCTTATATTACAATCGTGCTAAAAAAAAAGTGAAACATATTGACCAAACGATAATCGTACTGAAAAAGAAAACCAAAACCAAATTAAACTGATTAAACGATTAGTGATGAACTCTACATATTACATTCGTGAAAAAACAGCTAAAATTACACATATTAACCGATTGGCGTAGCTAAAAACAGTAGAATAAACATATACACCAATTGTTGTGCCTCTCTTCAAATTACAATCCTGCAGAAAAAAAAAATAATCATATTCACCGATGGGGTTCCCTCACTACTTATAATAACTGTGCTGAATAAACAAACAAAATTAAACATATTAACCAATTTATTCGTGCTATAGAGAATGAATTAAGATTTTTGTGGTTAAACTTTTACATTAGCTCCACCACCCCATTTTTTTCGTAGCGCTCTTTATATGGTGTTCGCCTATACTGATTACGAAAATAATATTTAAATTTGGAAAATAGTCGTCCTTTTTAATAATTATGATTGTCTATTCCGAAAGCTATTCTTAATATAAGCCGTTTGGTGTTGTCTATAAAAAAGCCGTTCTTAACGTGGGGAAGTTGTGGTATCTAAACCGAAAGCCGTTCTAAACATGCGGAGATTAGAGGTGTCTATTCCATGAATCGTTCTTAATATGAGTGGTGGGGGGCGGCTTCAAAAGGGCAACGCCGGTTAACCCGTCCTACAACCTTATTTTTATTTTTGCGGTAAAAATCTTACCAAAACGATCAGTATTAAAAAAAAAAAAAATTATGACTGAAATTTTCGTGAAGAATACTTTACTTATTTGAAACCAATCCTAACGAAAGTATGAAAAATCTAGTTATAGGCACATTCTAAATTTGATGTGAGACGAATCTACTTGAGATTTAAAAGCAGACATTGACAGGCTGAGAGAAATATGTTTAAATTAAAGTTAAAACATAAGCGAAGATAAATATGCTTTGATGGAGAATTAATCACATCTTAACAATTATATATACAGCCTGTATTAAACGAACATAATCTTGGACTTAGCTGTGAAAAATCGATCGACCAATGTTTAGGCGTCTTAGCGCTGCTCCAATTTTAAAAAAAATGACGCTGATAGTTTACAGCAGAAAAGATGAAGTGGCTGTCAAAATATTTGCAAATCCAATTTGAAGAGTTTTACGCAATAAGCAGATTAGTATAGACTTTCACCTTGCATGTCGTACTGGTGTGCGCGTATATATATATATATATATATATATATATATATATATATATATATATATATATATATATATATGTATATATATATATATATATATATATATATATATATATATGTATATGTATATATATATATATATATATATATATATATATATATATATATATTTAAGCCGTTGCAGAAACACATACGTAAAACACACACAAACACATTATATATATATATATATATATATATATATATATATATATATATATATATATATATATATAGTAATTTATAAAATATATATGGCGATTAACCTACACTGAATAGTTCGCTTTTCATCCAATTTAGGATTCTACAGGCTTATACGCAGAAGCCTACAGAATCCTAAAATGGATGAAACGCCGAACATTGAGGGTAGCTTAATTGCCATATATATTTTATAAATTACTAACTAGCTCATCCTACGTATTGAGCACTTTTGAAGTAAATACTTAAAGTTTACGCATGGATTTATACTTTTGTATATTAATTTTATGTGAGTAAATGAAGTAACTAACACCACTGCATTTATATTTGCCCTCTATTGGCCCCACAACAGCGGAGTTACTATCTTTAAGATCATATCTGAGAAAATAGATCACATACTGTCTTCACATCCCTCGGCTAACAACCACATATGTGGTGACTTCAACGTCCATAACGTGGAATGGCTCACCCATTCAAATAAGACAGATGACGAGGGAAGGTTTTGTCATGATTTTGCCATTGCTTATGAGCTCACTAAGATTGTTCGCGAACCCACCCGTGTGTCCGATACACCCGGTCAATATGCAAGCCTCTTAGACCTTTTTCTCTAAACTTCCCCTGAGCTATGTTCATGTTCCGTTCATTCTCCTCTAGGATCCTCTGACTACTCCGTCGTATCAGTTAAGATAAAAACGAAATGTAAGAAGCCCCCTGACGTACCCCTCCACCGTACTGTATACCGATACTCTATGGCTGACTGGGATAGCTTCCGTACATTCATATCTGATTTACCTCTGCACTCCATGTTTAAAAAGGATGTGCCCTCTATAGTATCAGATCTGACCGAATGGTTAATTGTAGGCATAGACCAATACATACCATCTAAAAAATTTCAACAAAAACCTAACAGCCAGCCATGGTTCTCCCCAGAATGTGCTGCTCCTATCGCGCACAGAAATCATTTTTTCCATAGCTACCAACGTAATAGATGCACTGAGACTAAAGCTGCTTTCAGGTCTGCCAGCAACCACTGTAAAAAAGTAATAAAAAATGCAAGAGAGATATGGCCATTTTGTTAAATCCAAGGTAGCTGATCAGCGGCTTGGATCCCACCAGTTTAGCAAATAACAAATAAGATCCTGAACAGAAGTGTGTGTTCTATCCCAACCATAATCAATGGACCAGAGGTCATCTCGTCAGCGTCAGACAAGGCCCAACTGTTTGCAAAGAACTTTGCAGCTAATTCTACCCTATGCGAAGAAGGCCATCAACTCCCAATATTTCCTCCAATAACACAGAACAAGCTAGGTAACATACACATATCCGTGCATGAGGTCGCCAAGCTAATCAAGAACCTAGATTCCAGTAAAGCAACTGGCCCTGATGGCATCCCAATTATAGTGTTAAAAAAGCTTCAACCAGAACTTGCTCCCATACTTACGAAACTATTTAAGCGCTGCCTTAAGGAGAAGTGCTTTCCGACTCCCTGGAAGACTTCTTCAGTTTGACCTATATTTAAGAATGCAGGTGATAAGTCATCTCCCTCTCAATACAGACCTATAAGTCTCCTGTGTGTTATGAGTAAGTTGCTGGAATCCATATTAAATAGAGAAATAGTCAACCACCTCAGCAGGAAGAACCTTCTTAGTGACACACAATATGGTTTCCGCTCTGCATGATCTACCGCAGATGTGCTGACGGTTATATCCCAGAGGATAAGTTAATCTCTTGACAAAGGCTTCCTTTCTAGGGCAATTGCTCTTGACATATCAACGGCCTTTGACAAGGTATGGCATAAGGGTCTATTTCACAAGATTTCCAGCTACGGTATAACGGAAAATGTTTTCTCAATTATTAAATCTTTTCTCTCTGATAGGCTCATAAGAGTAGTGGAAGATGGACAAAAATCAGAGGCCTGCAATATAAATGCTGGAGTCCCTCAGGAGTAAATACTGGGCCCAACTCTCTTCCTGATCTACATCAATGACCTCCCTAAACACATACTTAAATCATTCGTTGACATCTATGCTGATGACACGACCATCTACGGCAACACAGCAAAGGCTGTAAATGACAAAGTTCTCTCTAATTCTCTCTCCTCTGATCTCGATCGCGTGGTTCAGTGGGGAAAGATATGGCTAGTTACCTCTAATGCATCCAAAACCAAACTCCTTTCCTTAATCATCAACGCTCTGACCCCAAACTGGCATCAATTGTGATGGATGGCTCTCGTCTGGGTAGGGCTCCGTGTTTTGACAACCTTCTGGGTTTGACCTTTACTCCTGATCTGAAATGGAACACGTACATCAAGTTTGTTGCCAAGGTCGCTGGAAAGATGGTGGGATCCTTCTACCGCTCCAGAAGATATCTCATTACTGATGCAATTCTCTATCTATATAAAAGCCAAGTACGTCCAAGGATGGAATACTGTTGCCATATCTGGGCAGGAGCTGCTAAAAACAGCCAATCTTACCTTGACAGAGTACAAAATAGATTCGTGGCTTAGTGGGGATGCCCTTTTCTCTACGCTGCAACTTCTCTCCCACAGAAGAGACGTTGCGAGCCTGTCCTTGTTTTATCGTTATTTTACTGGCAGATGCTCGTCTGAACTCCAATCTGTGGTCCCCCCTCGCCTATCTTTCACGAAAAACACACGTCTATCTGAATCCACTGTAAAAAATTTCCCCCACTCTGTATCTGTGCATAAATCAAAGCGCGGATTCCATGAAGAAAGCTTCTTTCTTAAAACTGCACGCCTGTGGAACTCTGTTCCGTCTGCCTGCATTCCTCCGGACTACAACTTGGATGTCTTCAAGTCCAATGGTAATAAATTCCTAATGAACCGCCCCCTTAAGTAAACACTTCAGCAAATCTCCACACTAACTTAATGTACTTGGAAGAACCCTTATCCCTGAGTGGCTTCCGGACCTTGATAAGTGGTGATCACTGTGTAAAAAAAAAGTTGGTATATATATATATATATATATATATATATATATATATATGTATTCATATATATATATACATATATATATATTAGTTACATATATATATATATGTGTATATATATATATGCATATATATACATATATATATATTAAAGTACATATATATGTATATATATATATATATATATATATATATATATATATATATATATATACAAAGAGAGAGACAAAAACAGAGAGAGATAACAAACTTTAGTCAAAGCAAGGAATCGAAAAAAAGCAAATATAGAAAACGAATTATTTAATAAATCAAGTCAAAATACTAAATCAATATTTTTATGTTATTTTAGCATTACAAGTTCAATGGCGTGTGTTATTTAAAATGTGGGTTATCATTATTTTACTGCGTTTAAAGTCTGTGAATGGAGTGCAATATTTTAAAGGCTATCTTAACTTATTTCTTCAATTTTGTTTACATTTTTTATCACATCCGTAAAAAAACAATTACAACCTGTTTTATTTTTATTCATAAGTTTCTGTATTATGAATAGTATAGAAATATTTATACAAACATCAATTGATGTGTTCGGGTTCAGGTCTAAAAACATCATCATCGTAATCATTTATTATGTGAAAATAATTACCCCATTTTATAATAGATCTTTATCAGTTATAGATTGTAAACTCTTTTGCTCTTAAAATATATATATATATAAACCCCCCCCAAAAAAAACAAAGAAAACACGGCTGTCTGTTTATAGTTTCAAATAAAATATTTCGTTTTATAATTTTGAAACATATCTGGGAGAAGGACTAAGTTTATTTTTATTATAATTTTTTTTAATGTGCGAGTTAGATGTCCGCAACCAGTAATAAATCGTTCCAGATCACAATATGTTTGTTATCATAAGCAAGTGTCTGGTCGCTGCAGATCTAAACATAAATGTTATTTATCGCCAGCCAGATTCTTAGTTCTATTTCTTGTTGTAATATGTTTCAAGAAGATGTCCATATTTGTTTACAAAAATATTCATTTTTTTTTAAATCACGGTCTGTTTGCAACTATTATTACACTGAATATTCCATTGAAGGGCATTCTATTATCACCTGATAGTGGTTTACACTACCGTTGAATTCCTCCGGGTTCTTCGCGTTATTATTATTATTATTATTAGTAGTAGTAGTAGTAGTAGTAGTAGTAGTAGTAGTATTAGTAGTATTATTATTTGTAGTAGTAGTGTTCTTATATGTAGTAGTAGTAGTAACATTTGTATTATAATAAGTAGTTTCCGTAAAAGTATGTGTATTATATCTTAAGAATGTTTCAAATGAAAAACAAAGTTAACAGTTACAAAACATAAATATAACAGATTCAGCAAACAATTAAGTTATCGACTGCTAGCGTCGGATGGGTCCACATTACAATACTAAGAAGTTATTGATCACAAGCCAGTGTATGCTAAGTGCAAGTAAGAATAATAATACGTTAGTTTTTGCCAGGTCTTTACGGTGGGTGTATATCATAATAGTGCTAAGTAAAACTTGTATTAAGACATCATATTCTAAGTGATTGTTTTACTCGCAATGGCTACTGCAATATATTTGGTTATAAATTGTTTTAATTAATCCATTGGTAAGTCCAAATTGTTTGCATTGTTCCACTTAGTTTCACATAAAAGATTGATAATAAACGATAACATTCATATTATCATATTCATCTATATATCTATAAAAGTTAAAGTGGGGGTGTATGTGTGTGGGTGTGTGCGTATGTCTGTCTGTGTATATTTCCCTACCAAATAACTCTATCAATTTTCGATTCACAGACTCGATATTTGACATTTGGGTATTGAGGTTCGGGAAATATTTTAAATTGGATTTCCGTCAGAAATGTCGCTGTTAAATGTTCAAAGTTAAACGGTTCGTCCTATGGTTACTCTAATAAACTCCTTCTTCAATTTTGGGTCGAAACAATTGAACATTTACATATAGGTTACTAGCACATGGATATAACATTATAATTTGATTTGTAGCCCCAAAATATAAACGTCGAGGGGTCATAATTATGGTCAAATGTTAAAAAAATGACCTTTGCGATCTCTACTAAATTACTCAGGCAATTTTTTTTCTAAATATTTAAGTTTTACATAAAGGGTATTCAGACATGGGGCAAGATTTGTAACAGTTTTTTTTTCTGAAAATTTAGCTTTCAATGCGTCAAACTTTAAAAAGAATTTACCATTGCAATCTTCAGCCATCTATTAAATTAATTTTGAATCTAAACATTTGAAATTTGCATAAAAGGGTATTCAGACATAGACTAAGCGTTTTCATAAGTTTTTGGCCGAAAATGTCGCTGCCATGATTCAAAAGTTTACAAACTCCTCCACCAAGTTTTCGTCTAAACACTTGGCATTTTAAATGTAGGTTACCTGGATATGTCAAATATTTTAATTTAATTTGACCCATAAACTTATATGTTGATCAGTCAAAATTCGGGTCAAATTAAAAAAAAATAAATTGGACATATGCGGTCTCTACCAACTTTTCTCTATGGTAGTTAAGATAACTTGTTATATAGAAAGGCATTACCGTACATAAGCACATTTTTTAATATATACATACGCGCATAAAGTTCACAAGGCCCGAGGAAAGACGGGCTGCCCTGCTAGTATTATATATTATAAAACATAACAACTGATTGAAATATATCCCTGGAGTATAAAATTATTTTCAACCATCTAAAAGACCGATGAGCAAATGCAACGATGATTTTTCTGAATATTCCGCGTTTAATCCACCCAAGGAATTTTCAGGATTCAGCGTTGTTATATGCGAACATTTTATTGAGTTTTTAGTTAGATAATGAACTTTCTATTTTCCGCAGCACTCTTCATAATTCCAAGGATGGAATACTGTTGCCATATCTGGGCAGGAGCTGCCAAAAACAGCCTATCATGCCTTGACAGAGTACAAAATAGACTTCGTGGTTTAGTGGGGGATGCCCTTTTCTCTACCCTGCAACCCCTCTCCCACAGAAGAGACGTTGCGAGCCTATCCTTGTTTTATCGTTATTTTCATGGCAGGTGCTCGTCTGAACTCCAATCCCTGGTCCCCCCTCGCCAAACTTTCACGAAAATCACCCGTCTAGCTGAATCCACTGTGAAAAATTTCCCCCACTCTATATCTGTGCCTAAATCAAAACGCGGATTTCATGAGCAAAGCTTCTTACTTAGAACTGCACGCCTGTGGAACTCTGTTCCGTCTGCCTGCTTCCCTCCGGACTACAACTTGGATGCCTTCAAGTCTTATGTTAAACAAATTCCTAATGAACCGCCCCCCTAATTAAACACTTCATAAAATCTCCTCACTACCGTGATGTACTTGCAATAACCCTTATCCCTGAGTGGCTTCCGGGCCTTGATAAGTGGTGATCACTATGTAAAAAAAAAAAAAAAAAATTAGCCATGAGCAGGCACTTACAAACTACAAAAGCCCAGTTGACCTCCGGTTCAGCATTTTTTTTGTTGCTATTTTAGCGAGGAGCGTAGTTATCTAGTGTTGTGTTCTATTTTAATCTTAGGTGTAGTTAAATGTTGTTTCTGTTAATATCGTGTTATATATATATATATATATATATATATATATATATATATATATATATATGTATGTATATATGATGATTTATTTATATGTATGTTCATTTTATTTATTTATTTTCTATTGTTATTGTTAATTTTAAAATTATTTTGTATCGCTATCCTAGAGTAAAGTTTATCCACTGAAGACATTTGTTCGCTATGTCTATCATATAGTTGAATACTGTTGGGGTTCTTTAAAGCATAGGATAGGGCAATAAGTCATGTCATATGTGTGCCGTGATTAAGTTGCTGGTATCCATATTAAATAAAGAAGTAGTCACCAATTTCAGCAGAAATAATATGATTTCCGGTCTGCTAGATCTACACCATATATGTTTTTTTTTGTTTTTCTAGACCTCTATAGTTTTTGTTTTGCAAGATCTAGATCAAATATGATAACGGTTATATCTCATAGGATAAGTCAAACACTAGACA
The DNA here is from genome assembly GCF_053919585.1 of Euprymna scolopes. Classification (NCBI taxonomy): domain Eukaryota; kingdom Metazoa; phylum Mollusca; class Cephalopoda; order Sepiida; family Sepiolidae; genus Euprymna; species Euprymna scolopes. The sequence goes on along the minus strand of NC_136487.1, from coordinate 166,879,085 downwards.
AAGACTTTCTTTCTACTGAAATTGTTCTTGACATATAAAAGGCGTCGATAAATTATGTCACAAAGGCCTACTTCAAAAAATGTCCAACTACGGTATCACTGGACATGTTTCCTCACATGAAATCATTTCTTTCTAATAGGCTCATAAGAGTAGTAGTTGATTGGCAGAAATCATAGACCCACAGGATTTATGCTGGAGTACCTCAGGTGTTCACCTGAGCTCAACTCTCTTCCTGATCTTCATCAATGATCTCCCAAAACACATACTGAAAGATTCTGCTGACATCTATGCTGATGACACGACCGTCTAGGGAAACACATCTACGGTCTGCAAATGACAAAGTTTTCTCTGATTCTCTCTCCTCTGAACTTGAGCATGTCGTACAGTGGGGAGGAGGTGGCTGGCTACTTTTAATGCATATAAAACCAAGCATCATCAACGCTCTGATCCCCATCTGGCATTAATTGAAATGGATGGCTCTTCGCTTAGGGAGGCTCCATATTTTGGCAAGCTTCTGGGGTTGACTTTACTCTTGATCCGAAATGGAACACGTACATCAAGTCTGTTGCCCAGGTCGCTGGAAAAAATGGTGGGATCCGTCTTACGCTCCAGAAGATATTTTACTGCTGATGCAATTTTCTTTCTATATAAAAGCCAAGTACTCCCACCGATGGTGAACTGCTGCCATATATCGGCAGGAGCTGCTAAAATCAGGCAATCCTGCATTGGCAGAGTACAAAATAGACTTCGTGTCTTAGTGGGGGATGCTCTTTTTTCTTCCCCGCAAAAGAGACGTTGTGAGCCTGTCTTTTCTTTATCGTTTTTTCCATGGTAAGTCTTCGTCTTACCTCCAATTATTCCTCCTCGCCAATATTTCACGAAAAACACCCGTCTAGCAAAAACCACTGTCAATATCGGTATATTTGCCTAAATCAAAACGTATATTCCGTGAACTAAACTTCTTTCTTAGAAATGTACGCCTGTGGAACTCTCTTCCGTTTCCCCCCTGACTACAACTTGGATGTCTTCAAGTCCAACACAAAAACATTCATGATTAACCGCACCTTAAGTAAGCACCTTTATCATATCTTCATTCCTAACGATTAACGCGATATTATCCCATTGATTAATGTGCACGCAATACCCCTTATCGCCGAGTGGCTTCCGGCACTTGATAAGCGGTGCCTCCTATATAAAAAAAGAATATCACATTTTTAATGAAAGCATAATCTACATGGATCGTCTAGATCTCTATATGTGTTTGCTTATCTTAGTATTTTCCATTCGACTACCGGCGAACGTCCGCTTTCTTTTAGTTCTGAGTATTTGTTTGCTAAACTTGTTTCCATTCGGCGTTTTTTTAATTTTTGAAAGTATTTTGTGGTCATAATATTAGGTTTCGAAATCTAAGGAAGTGATACCTACGTAATATTTCTTGTTATTCGGGGTTTCTTTTGTAAATATTGTAGGGGCCTTGTAAACTATGCTATTGCTTAGACATTTAATTTGAAGTGCAGTTGCAGTTATCTTGTTCGTTATAAGTATTTTAATTTTTATTTCTACTACGGCTGTTGTTGTCCGGAGTTGGTTTATTATTATTATTATTATTATTATTATTATTATTATTATTATTATTATTATTATTATTATTATTATTATTATTATTCTACTTACATATTTGCCCTTTGAGTTATTTTTATTTTTGTCATGATGTCAATTTGTTGTTTTATTGCTTTTATTTAATATTTTATTACCTAAATGAGGGTGGTCTCTTCAGTCCTGGACGACAACCTTCCTAGAGCTGGTGAGTCAAACAAATCACCGGTTGGCAAACCTAAAACTTCTTAAGGAGGAGATAGGCTCTGTCTCTCGACCGGCTTTCACACTCCTTATTTTCCAATTGGCCAGGCGTAGAGGTATTATCACAGGTACTTGTCTAAATCATCCAGTGGTTGACCTTGTTTCCTCACTAGGGCAATGAACGCCGCTTTACCCCGCTCCCGCCACATCCCACCCCCATAACAGGGCACAGTGAGGTGCTTTAGTTCCATATATTTCGGTGTAGTGTGACTTGGCTAGCTTTGCCTAATTGATTGAGGGTACAGGATTGACAGTTCCTGGCTGCTGTTTCCGACTGATAGTATAGCGCCCTAACTCTTTGGTAGGGCTTAGAGCGGCTGCTTCATCAACAGTTGTATAATATCAAGATGTTTGTAGTTCCATGTAGCGCATGGAAAGGAACCGTTCACTCATTCCCGGTGGGCTTTCCTGACGCCACAATCCTGTCGGTGAGGACGGCTGATGGTCTACTTGTATTGCATGTCTAGTATTCTGCACAACCAATTCTCCAGAACTCCAATACTCACTCACCCTAACTGAAATTTTTAAATAAAATTAAATGGCAGCTCAAGCAAAAGTTACGTTTAAACCAGGACGAAACTCGAAAAAACCAACCTGCCTCTTCCCTTGAGGCTTGCATTTACGAATATCCGCGGGCTTGGAATTAACTTAGATGATGTTGATTCATTTCTTCTTGTAAACACCTCGGATATCTTAGCATAAAGTGAAACCAACATTCACTCCTCTATTCCCCCTAACAACTTTAACATGCATGGTTATCTCCCACTCTACCGTAAAGGCATACATATGCATGAGCTTGGAGTCTATATTCGTACCGCCCTCCCCCTGTCTAGAGGAATAAAACTAGAATCAGACAACCAGGCCTTTATGGGCTTCAGACTGAATATGCAACACAATATTAGCTACGTGTATTTTCTCTACCGTTCTCCCACAACCCAAACTGTACCCTAATAAACAAAGTCTCAGACAGCATAGATATATCCCTCTCCCTCGATACTAGCGCACAAGTACATGTATTTGGTGACTTCAATGTCCACTACAATAACTGACCACGATTCTCTAATTACACAGACGTAGCTGGTAGCACAACACATAGCTTCTCTATATTCCATTCCCTATCTCAGATTTTTACATTTCCGACACGTTTCCCAGACCAGCAAATAAACATTCCTCACTTCTAGGTCTCTTTCTGACAACGGTTCCCGATGGCTATACGACAAATGCCCACAGCCCATTCGGGAATGCCGATCCCGCTGGGATAATGGAAGAAATCACCATAAATTCTCGCCCTAAAACTGAAGACCCATTACTCAAAACAACGAGGTATTACAAAAAGGCCGATTGGGAAGCAACCAGAGAACTCATCAGAGATGCACCATGGCAAAATATGTTTACCCTTTCAGTGGAACTGTGAAAATGATACCACTGAATGGTTCGAAACTGCAATTGAAGCACATGTTCCTGCACGGAAATTCTATAGCAAGCCCCACTCTCCCTAATGGTTTACTTCTGCTTGTGCAGCTGCCATTTGTCAAAGGCAGCATGCGTTCCGCAGATTAAACCGACGTAAGTCCAGCTCAAATAGACAGAATTATATAGAAGCTAGAAATAATTGAAAGAGAATGATAGAGAGAGCCCAGACAGACTATTCTGAAACCACCAGAAAACGCATCGAAGCACAAAAATTAGGAACCCGGGATTTTTGTAAAATCTACAACAGCGTAGCAAATAATGGGCAGTCAACTATTCCCTCACTATCAAAACACCCTGAGGTTACTCGCACGGCAACTGACAAGGCTATCTGCTTGCCAGTCGGTTTGCCTCAAACTCCACCATGAACCCGGTACACCACTCACTCCCTGATGTTCCTCTGCGAACAGACGCCACACTAGACGATTTTAAAATCACTCCTTCTCAGGTACATTTTGTTATAAAAAAACCTAGACACTCAAAAGCATGTGGACCAGATCTCATCCCAGCTGTGTTATTAAAAAAATGCTCTGCAGTTGTGGTTCCAGTTCTCCCCGAACTTTACAATAAATGCCTTAACGAATCTTGCTTTCCCGACTGCTGGAAAACCGCTTCGGTGGTATCAGTCTTCAAGAATGCTGGTTAAAGAACTGACCCACTAAATTATCGCCCCATTAGCATCCTCCCGCTTTTCGCCAAATATTTGAGTCCTTAGTTAATCAAACCATAGTCCAGCATCTAACAGCTGCTAAACTCCTGACTGACAAACAATATGGATTCAGGCAGGCCTGTTTGACAGCAGATATCTTACCTGTAGTTTCTGAACGAATATACAGTTAATTGGACAAAGCAGGGGAGGGTAGAGCAGTAGCCCTTGATATATCTTAGGGTTTTGTACAGGGTATGGTACAATGGTCCTCTAAGGAAAATGTGGAATCACTGAAAGAATCCATAATGTAATTAAATCCTTCTTAAGTAAGAGAAAAATCAAGTTGTCCTCGAAGGTCGTGCATCTAAATAATATGACATGGATGCGGACCCCTGGACCTCTATTATACCTGACATTCATAAATGACCTCCCTGATAAATGTGTTTCAGAGATGGGTATATTTCCCGATGATACAACTCTCTATAACAGATATGAGGGGAAACAAATGAACACATATCCAAGGAAATGGCAGAAACACTAGAGGATGATCTCAAATCCATAGTGGAATGGGGACAAAAATGGATGGTCACATTCAATGCTGCTAAGACTAAACTGGTTTCCTTCAATAACTACACGACACCTTCTCTACCACCAATAGCAACGGCGAAGAACACATTGCCTTAAAATACTTCTCTTAAACTCCTCGGCCTAACGTTTACAGGGAATATGAGCTGGAATAGATACATTGAGAGCATTGCCAAGGCTGCGGCAAGGAAGGTTGGCTCCCTCTACCGTGCTAGAAAACTACTTACGCCTGACAGTATCCTGCACCTCTATAAGGCTACCATTCGCCCATGTATTGAGTGCTGTTGTCACATCTGGGCTGGTGCATCTGCTACTAGTCTCTCGCTCCTGGACAGGGTTCAAAAGAGAGTCGCCAACCTGATAGGTGCTGAACTGTCATCTAGGCTTCAACCTCTGTCCCATCGACGAGATGTTGCATCCCTCTGCCTGTTCTACAAATACTTTAATGGTGAATGGTCAGACGAACTGCGAACACTTGTACCTCCTCGACGTAACTACCCCCGTCAAACCCGACAAGCTAGTAAGTCTCATCCCTTTACAGTAGAGATCCCTAGGTACAAGAAAGCCTTTTACTCCAATAGTTTCTTCCGTAGAACTGCAGGTCTTTCGAACATCCTTCTGATTTCCAAACTGTATTGATATGCAGAAGTTAACTGTAATGTGAACAAACATCTTTCTACTTATCTCCCTTCATAATGACCCTGCTAATAAGTCTCTGATAGTAGCCCCTTGCTTCAAAGTTGCACTGTGCCTTGTTTAGAGTGAAAATTGAATTAAAAATAAATTAATAAATAAAAAAGTATGTGCTTTAATTATCACTTCTAAATTTTTGCAGCAGTAAATTTAGGTTATATGTACTGAAACTTTTTTGTTAGGGATTGGTTAAGGAAAAGTGCTTTTCGATGAGATCAAGAAATTTCTTGCCCAGTTTTATTTTTATATATCATTGGATGGCACCCTATATAAGGTTATATTTTTTATCTTCTATATTTAATTGGATTATAATGATTGGTGTTTAGTTGCTTCTATTTGATATCAATAACTTCTTTTTTGCGATTTCCATCGATATTGTTTGACCTGTTAAACACATGTTAATCGCTTGAGATATTGATGAGTCTACTTACTATGTAGTTAGGAATCTGTTGTATAACTGATGGTGGGTTATTGGACTTATGGTTTACGTATATTGGGTTAGCGTTATCTTTTAATTAGGGTACCTATGTGTATTTATCCTCATCCAAGCCATCTAAGAAGTGTGTATTTTTATGTAAGCTAGTACGTCTACATTAAGGTCTATTTTTTCATTGTGTATGAGTTTCTTAAAGTTATCTCCTTTGACTTGGGTGGAGTCTTATATTATAGCTGGTCACTCATCTCTATATAGGCTGATATCCATAGTATCAAATATGCTTTAGAGGGTATATAGAATGAATAATCCCACAAAATCAGATACCTCATCCGAATCCAGGGCACCCGACGCCAAATTTAAATGAATGTGCATTTCAATTTTTATCCATTGGTTATTGATATTTATTAGAACTGATTTTCTACATATTTTCCTAATGTTGATTTCTTCCGAGGATATATCAGTATATGCCTCGGCAAATTTCAAGCCAATTTTGCAAGGTTCTTCGGATATCAAGGGACAGCCTAGGTTAAAAATAGGTAAACTCACTAGATATCTACGCTCCCCGGTAAAAAAACACACACATACAAAATAAGGACAGAACCTAAAATAAAGTGGGCATTTGTCCTGTAAGTGTCTGCCCATTGGCTGAGTTGAAAGCGAGCGGTCGAAACTAGGAAGTTGATTGGCTAACTAAAGACTCAATAGAATGTGCGTATATAAAAACGCGATACAACCGCCACGCTTGGCATGACAAACTCCTCGCGTGGAGTAAAAGCAGAATATTATCTCTTGCTTTATTGATATATATATATATATATATATATACATATATATCCTCTCCCTCCCAGATTGACATAACATTTTACCAAACTAGCTATGATTGTAATACAAGACAACGTTCACAATCTAAGAACCTAAATAAATAGAGTAGTATTTAAAATGTGAGAACACTTTCGCCGTAAAGATAACATGTGTGAACAAGTGTCTGTTTAGGTTGCCCAAAAGTGAAGAGGTATGTGTTTCTCATATATTGAAAATCAATATCGTTCTACTATCATAATATCTGATGACACCTGAAACCCAAGCTATAAAATTGTACATCACGGCACTAAATCCAGCAGGAAAACCAAATATTGCCAAATATTTTAAACAAGATTGCAAAGCAGAACATATATTAGTAATCCCAGCAATGACTAGTACAGCATAAAAATACATTCCTGGTGAGTCGCCCCCTTAAGTAAAACACTTTATCAAATCTCCAATACTACGATACTATCCAATTGATTACTGTACTCGCAATAACCCTTATCGTCGAGTGGCTTCCGGGCCTTGATAAGTAGTGACTACCTTGTAAAAAAATGCAAGTTCTGTAACACAAAATCGGAAATGTAAATATTCACTTATTAAGTTGTAAGGAACTTCCATATGAACTGTAAATAACAATATCACATATCGGAGTGGGTAAATATTTCCAGGAGATAGTATCTAAAAAAACCTGAATATGAAAATATAACAACCAGTTATAAATGCATACGTCCGAGAAAGTATTAAGGAATAATTGTTACAACATCTAATGTAACTCTGCAATACGTAACACTACGATCTTGAAAAACGAAATAATAAATATGGCATACATATATGGAAGAGGAAATGAGTCTACAACCTTTGGCGAAGTTCATCTACCTAAGTATACCTGATTTAGCAGAGCTGAGGGTGAAAAGATAAATTATTACTAATATAAATTGTTATACGAGAATCTAAGAAAAAGTTGAACCGTCCTATTCAGCATAAAGGCCGTTAAAAACGAGAATATTTTAAAACTGCCTGATCATTATATCTGATTAACAACGTGAAACATTAAAACAATTATACTGAAAGGGAATGTTAAAAATACCATTTAAAGTTCTTGGCTAGCATATGAAAGAACTGAGTTAATATGTTACCTCGGATGTTTCAACCCCGCGTTGTGAAATGAATCCGAAAATTAATAAAAGTATATCATGTATTGTTGTGATAAATTATGTTTTATACAGTGTATTCATTTGTGTTAATTACAACAAATGTATTTACAAGTGAAATACAAAAAAAGTACATTCTATAATTATTATGTGGTCATTACACGAATTCATCTTTATTACGACCATAGACAAGCCTTCATATGAAATCTTCATAACATATTGTAGTTTTAATCGATTTTATACGTTTTGGGAAACTAACACTAAAAGATTGGAAGAAGACAACTATTAAATGTCGATTTCGTTTATCAAGGGAAACTCACCAATACAGAATAGTTGACAGAGGGGCATAGGTCTGAAATGGATCTCTGAAAAGTGACAAATTATAGAAATCTTGATCTTTCGCCAGAAAAAAAAAAGCAAACAAACTGATTGTGAAAAAAAGTGTATTTTTGTTATTACTTTCTATTTATCATTTATATGGTTTCTGTTCTATTTTACAATCTTTTAGGATTATTTTTAGTCACTTCCTTCCCGCTTTGATTCTTAATTCATTTTTACTTGAGAACTTTTCAAATATTTGTAATACCCTTTTATAAAATTAATTATGTTTATTAACTACACTTTATTTTACTGAGAGATCTAAAATCGGGAAAATGAAGTAGTACCAGTTTATATTAAGTAATTTGTTATAGTTACACAAACGGAAATAAATAAAAAAACACTTGTAGTGTTCCTCACCACTGGCCAGTTCCGAAAGCTGTTAACAATTTTTTTTTATTTTTGTTGTCAAAAATAAAGAGGTTCTGACGGCAGAGCCTCAGACGTATATAATAGATTGTTCCACATAAACTAAAATCTACATTAGTTATTTCTTTAATTCTACACGAAATTTACTATAAGGAAACTACAAGATACGCCGATTGTGCATATATCCAACAGGAAGGGAAAACAACAGAGTTGCGACAACTACAAAAATATCTCTATTCTACGTTAATTCTGACAAAGCTGCTACTTTATTGTTTTACCAAACATCTGATAGGTTGTCTCCTCCGAACGTCGTTGCGGGGTTCGTGTAGCGGCGTTGTACAGTTCATAGTGTATGCATTTCTTATCAACTCTATTAGAAAATATCTGAAGCAATACTGGAACATGTACATATCTCGATAACAAATGCGTTCCATACTATAAATTATTAAGATATATAGAAGAGCATGTCAAAATTTTGAATGTAGTGATGAATTTATTTCTATCATCAGGGATTTTTTTAATGGGATGATTACTCGTGTCATAGACGATAGCGTGTCTTTCGAGTACTTCCCAGTAAATGGCGGCGCAAAACAGGGCTGCGTACTTCTTCCGACGCTCTAAAATTGGTGTTCGTAGTTGTGCTGTATACGCATTTAATGTCAAATACCACGGAGAAAACATGACCTAACGGATGAACAGAAAATTGTTTTGCTGAAAACGACATGGTGGTTTTACCAGGATTAATACCACTATTATACAATATTTTTTTTGTAGATGACTGAACCTTCAATGTTCACACAGTGCAAAACATACCATATATTGATAACTACTCGACTTATTAACCTATAGAAAACTGAAGTAATATACTGGCTTCTACTGGAAAAATGTACGTGGAAGTTCATATGGTAATTCGCGGAGCTTACCTAAATAGTGTAGACAAGTTTACGTGCTTAGACAGAGGAGTACACATATACCATGAAGTAGATTTGACAATAGTGAATGCTATTTCTTTTTTTAGTTGTATCATATCTACCATGTTGAATTCAGCTGCAGAACAAACTTTAAGTACACTTAGCTGCGATTCTTACCTCATGTATGTATTTGATACTGGGACTGCTAAGTAACTGAAATATTTCCACATTACCTGCCTTTGTAGTTTGTAGAACACCAAGTGACAAGACAATACAAAACTAAGATGTTTAAGTCCAGTTGCATTTTTTGTCAGTACACACCATATTACACCAGTTCCGGGTTGGTTAGGCAAGTTATATATGCCGCATACCTGACTCAAAGGTAAAATAGTGCTTTACGGTTAATTGTAAAAAAAAATAAAAAAGACGTTTAGGAGGTTAGCGGAAATTATTCAAGAACAATATGAAACTCTTCCCTAAACAGTTTGGTTTGTATTTGAACTAGTAACAAAGGTTAACTCATAGCAGTTTGTTCTTTCCTGAAGTGTCGCAACTCATAAGGAGGCTACAGTAGCTGCATCCGCACGCAAGAAAATCGCAAAAGACGAGTAGTCGGTGCCTCATAAGAAAATCATCCCACAAATGTCCAAAATGCGCTAAATAATTCAGAGCCTCAATAGATCTAATATGCAATTCTGAAACCACAGAAAAATTTCATCATAATTTGGAAGCGATGGACGAATATCATAATTTAAAAATGTATATTCTATGCAAATGTTTTCAAACACGTTGAGATGTGTATGATGATTTTACAACAAAACAAACATACATGATAATCGATAGATAGTTGATCGAGTAGTTTAATAATGTATTTCTTAATATGATATATTAATTATGTGGACGGTAAACATATACTGCTGCACGATGTTTTTAAAAAAATATTTTTTAGTTCATTTTATTAAGAGACGGAAGAAAAATATAGTTGTATAAATATAAATTATTCTAAATATATAACCACAATGTAAAATACTAGTCTAGTATATGGATAAACAAATGACAGCTTCAGGAAAAGAAAATTGGAAAACCCTTACTACTAAACTATATAGAGTAAAACATATTCAGGCAGTGCGAAAAGAGATTAACATGAAAATCTTACACACAAGTTTCCATATCGTTTCTTATGTTTCTTCGGGTAATTTTAGCAATTGTAAAATGAAACAACGCATAACGAGAGAAAGAAAATATAATGTAAAACTTGTATTTGTGTCCAGAAATTGATGTAAAATATTTAGAAAACGATTATCATTGTATTCTAACCATCCTACTTAGAAGCAGCCGGAAGACTAAAAGTGTAAGGTGTCGACTTGGCGGCAGAGGTTTGGTAAATATTGAAGCAGTTTTTTATCTAGCTATACTAATAAAATTGTATACAGAGAAATACAGGATATTGTTTATATATCTACATATATGTATGTTTTTGTGTGAGAAAAAAGCTATGATTCAGAGAAATAGAATATATAGTAACTATAGCTACATACATAATAACTATATCCATTTATATATATATATATATATATATATATATATATATATATATATATATATATATATATATATATATCCTCATCCAAATTAATCCAGGGAAAATACGTATAAGGGCGTTCTTGTTCATTCCTTAATTGTGTTGTCTTTCAATATCTAAAACACTATATTGTTCTGTAAATGAGGACGATACGAAACATATTTTGGGGTAGTCGGAACACTTTAATTCTTATTTATACAAATTGCATAAGGTTAAAGGTTTATACGAAAAATAGGGTTCTTTGCAAATGGAATTTAGCTATTTTTACAGATTTATAGTACAATTTTTCAAGTTTTATATATATATATATATATATATATATATATATATATATATATATATATATATATATATGGCGGATGTACAAACACACACACACATATATATAATTATTTTCTACTATAATAATAAAATACCTACAGACACTAGTGTTTCGTCCTTTCGGGAATCATCAGTGCAGGGTATCACGATTACTACCAGTCGAACGATTCGAACCCCGTATCACGAGACATCTCTGGCTCGATTAGCGGAGACCTAATGCATTCGGCTACCATTAATCGCTTGGAATAACGTTGAATTTTAAACATCTTAATTTTAAGTGTTCATTTACGTCAGTCAGACAGTGATCTAAAAGTTATACGATGATCTACGCATTAGAGCTAAATTGACCGACTTTTAATTCAACTAAAAGTGCTCAACGATAAGAAACGAATTTCTTAATTTTAAGTGTTCATTTACGTCAGTAAATATATATATATATATATATATATATATATATATATATATATACATATATATATGTATGTATATAACTACTTCATTTATTCACATAAATTTAATATACGAAAGTATAGATTTATGCGTAAACATTAAGTATTTATTCAAAAGGGCTCAATACGTAGGTAGAGCTAGTTAGTAATTTATGAGATATATGTGGCGATTAAGCTACACTGAATATTCTGCGTTTCATCCAAATATAGGATTCGTCAGGCTTATGCGCGAATTCTGTGGTTTCTTCTTGTTTTTATATATGTTTAGGATTTCTAGTTTGCCAATCAGATTTCTAGTATCCACCGCGCCCCTTCCTATCAGCCAATGGGCATGCATTTTATCAAACAAAGGCTCTGTTTTAGAACTAGGTTAGTGGTGTAGGTAGACGTTCTCCTTTTATATATATATATATATAAATATACCTATGTGTACACGCATACATGCACATATATATATATATATACATATATATACATATATGTTTGATCGTTTATGTATATTCATGTTTATTTAATTTATTTATTTGTTTGTTTTCTATTGTTATTGTTGTTTTCAAGCTATTTTGTATCGCTATCCTAGAGTAAGTTTTATTTTGTGAACACAGTTGTTTGCTATTTCTCGCCTACATTTTAATAGATTTTGAGGTTCTTTAAAGTACAAGATAGAACATTTTTCATGGAGGCATAATTTACATGGGTCGTCTAAATGTCTGCATGTGGTAGCTTGTCTCATTATTTTCCATTCGACTAACGGCGAATGTCCGCTTTCTTTGAGTTCCCAGTATTTATTCGCTAGTGTTGTTTTTATACGGTGTTTTTTTTATTTTGGATGTACTTTTGTGGTCATAGTATCGAGTTTTGAAATCTAAGGAAGTTATGCCTATGTAATATTTCTTGTTATTCGCGTTTTCTTTCGCAAATATTGTTGCTTGTAAAACTACGCTTTTTGTTAGACATTTTTTCTGGAATGTGCAAAGTGTGCGGTGTCTACAATTGCATTTATCTTGTTCGTTATTAGTATTTTTATTTATGGTATGGTTGTTATTGTCCGGGGTTGGTTTGTTATTATTATTATTATTATTATTATTATTATTTCTGCTAGTGTTGGTTTTATTTCTGTCATGGTGTCTACTTTTTTATTGTTTATTTTGTTGTTGTTTACATTGTTTTCATATAGTATTTTGTTATTATGTTCTTTAATTATCATCTCTAACTTTTCGCAACAATTGTAAGATAACTTCAAGGTATTTTAATTGAAGATTTTGTGCAAGGGGTTTGTTGCGGGAAAGGGTTTTTCAATAAGATCTAGCAATTTTTTGCCAAGTTTTGTTTTTAACATTTGATTGTACGGGGCCGTATACCAAATTATTGTTATTTTTCTTCTATTTTTAATGTTATTATAGTTGTTCGTGTTTTGTTGCTTATATTTGATATCGATATTTTTGTATCCACTATTTTTTTAGGGCTGTTTCGTAGATATTGGATGACCTGTTAAATGCATTTTCATCGCTTGAGTTATTACTGAGTCTACTTACGATCGAGTTATGTATATATATATATGTGCATGTATGTGTGGACACATAGGTATATTTATATATACATATATATATATATATATATATAAAGAAAAAAAGGAGAACTTCTACCTAAAACCACTAACCTTGTTCTAAAACAGATCCTCTGTTTGATAAAATGCGTGCCCATTGGCTGATAGGAAGTAGCGCGGTGGATACTAGAAAGCTGATTGGCTAACTAGAAATCCTCAACATATATAAAAACAAAAAGCAACCACAGAATCCGCGCATAAGCCTGACGAATCCTATAGTTGGATGAAACGCAGAATACTCAGTGGAGCTTAATCGCCATACATATTTTATAAATTACTATATATATATATATGTATATATATATATATATATATATATATATAATGTATTTCAGAAGAGAAAAGCTTCTGCTATCTTTCAGTGAATATAAATATTTATATAGTAATCACCATAAGATTTAAAAATCAGCGTAACGAAAAAAGCAATTTCAACTTTCATAGAAAAACACATTTTAAGACTATGAATAATATCGTACACACTATTTTTGTCGACAGGATATAACCACATATCCTACTATTATACATATACACATACAGTTACGAACATTACCTTAGGGATCCAACAAATCTTAGCTGAACAGTATATATATATATATATATAAATATATATATATATATATATATATATATATATATATATTGATCCCACCTTTATGTGCATATGTATAAAGTTAATACAAAGTTGGCTGCATGTCTAGGTAACGAATGTCTTTATTTGTTCACGATTATCGGAGTAATTTTTTCAACTTTGCAATCTTGTCCGCCAAGTTTTCCCACAAAAACTAATTTAAAAGCGTGCTGCATGTCTGAACATCCGTTATGTAAAATTTCAAATGTTTTAGCTTGAAATTGACTGCAAAGTTTGCAGGAGATCGCAAAGGTAAAACTTCGGAACTTTGATTCATTAGCAGCCAATTGTCTAACCAAATACCGATTTTAAATCTTTGTTATGTCTTTAGAAAGTTATGTATTTTTTTTATGTTTAGGCCAAAACTTGGCTAAATAATTCAGTAGAATCTTCAGAGGTCATTTTTTTAATTGATAAAATATTTGACCATTTCAAAGTTAATGTATTAGGCCCAAATCGAATTTTTATAAATCGCACCTGTCCAAGTTACTTACATCTGAAATTTTACTTTTTAAGACCCACCATTCGTGGACGAATTTGGAGGAGTTCATAATGCTAAACCCTTCTCCCCTGACCTCTTAACAGGCACATTCTGGCAGCATAGCAATTGAAAATAATTTCCTACATCGCAATGCCCCTTTTACAAGTCTCCAGTCCCTAGACATAAAATTAACGGTGTATTTTTGTAGGGAAATGTACACAGACCCACACAGACGCAAGCATTTCACTTACATATATATATATATATATATATATATATATATATATATATATATATGTATATATATATATATATATATATATATTTACTATATCTTTTAAATTTCCACAATGATGTTTCATTTGTAGACATTTATGCTGATGACCGTACCATCTATGGTACCACATTTAAGTTAATAAACGGGCAAGTGCTTGTCGATTTTCTCTCCTCTGATCTTGACCATGTGGTACAATGGGAAAAGGAGTGGCTAGTTTCTTTTAACACATCTAAAAACAAGCTTCTCTCATTAACATCATCAACGTTCTGATCTCCATATGGTATCATTTGAAATGAATGGCTCCCTTCTTGAGGAGGCCCAAGTTTTCACAAGCTTCTGATATTGACTTTTACTCCTGATCTTAAATGAAACAGGTGCATCAAATCTTTTGGCAAGGCCGCTGGGAAAATGGTGGATCCTTCTATCGATCCAGTAGATATCTCACTGCGATGCATTTCTCTTTCTATATAAGAGCTAGGTACGTCGAAAGATGGAGTACTATTGCCATATCTGGGCAAGAGCTGCTAGAAAGGACTTATCCTGCCCTGATAGAGTTCAAAATCGACTTCGTAGTCCCGTAGGAGATATCCTTTTCTCTTCCCTGCAACCTCTATCTCACAAAAGAGAGGTTGCGAGTTTGTCTATGCTGTATCGATTTTCATGCAATGTGTCCGACCTAGCGTAGGCCCATCGCCAAAGGCTTCTGAAATGTACGAATCAGAGAATACTTCTGGTCTAGAAAATATTGTTAAAACCAAACGGTTACCGACCAACCACGCTGTTCTTAAATCACTTAATGCAAACTATATCGAAATGTGGGGGCAACAAGATGAGGAAACTACTGATCAATATCATGAAGGAGGTAATGGTGATAAAAATAGCGACAGCTCCTATTCTCTTGACACTAATATAAATAACCAAGAACACTCTGATGAAGCAATATCATGTGAGGATGCAGAAAAGTCTATGGGGCTGGTTGTTAAATTTCTTTAAAAAAGTCCTTACTTTAGTGGCAACTATGTTTTGCAAGCAATGCCACTCCGAAGTAATATAATCATAAAGAAGCTACATAACCAAGAAACTGTAGATTTTTTGTGATCGGTTACGGAATACAATGGCAGCGCCCGAGAGCTAAATCGATGAAAATAGAGACTGCAATGAATTCAATGAATAAATAAAAAATACTGTATTTTACATGAATGTATGATTTCTGTAGATGATAACTTAGGTAATAAATACCAAACAAATAAGCGTAGATTTAATTTACTTCCAATGCTATTGTTCCTGGGAATAATATTTAGCAATTCTTACTTGAAATATATCGTAAACTACACTTGATATATACTTGAAGTATCATATAGCATTGACTTTCATTTACTATTTCTTCATTCTTAGAAAGTTAAAGTTAACTGCAGTATATTTTTATCACAAAACTAGAACAGCATCCTCTAATTTGAACGAAGCGGATGTTTAAATTATAGGAGTTATACTGTATACATATATATATATATATATATATATATATATATATATATGTGTGTGTGTATACACACACACACACACACACATATATATATATATATATATATATATATATATATATATATATATAACCTATTCTACATGTTGGGCACAATATAGTACATAGAAAATATGCGAACTATATTTAGAAATGAGAAATCTATATGAATTCAAATATTTTAATTAAGTGTATTTTATTATCTGACAACGCCCACTGATATGGTCGTTCTGTTACATGATAAGGGCTGTCCCTTGTTCATGTAAGTATAAAAATAGATTAGTTAAAATGAAAGTAAGAGAAAGCAGAAATCGAACCCTGGACATAAGTTTTAAAGAACAATAGGTTTAAATGGAATGTCCAGTAAATTGTTAATTCGGATGAAATAAATGATAAATAAACTATTCAATTGTTAAAAGAATGTGGATAATAAAATATGAGTTAAATAAATTAGATATGTAGGTTAAATTCCTTTGTGGAGACAACACAAGGAAAATAGGTTATTGCGAAATCAATGTCGAAAACGTGCAAAGTCGCGCATGTTGAAACACGTGAATTTTGCTCACGTGGCCGGGATGCATGGATTTCTCAATATAGTAGGGAGAGAGAGTCAGAGACAGTCAGAGACAGTCAGAGACAGTCAGAGAGACAGTCAGGAGAGACAGTCAGGGGAGACAGACAGGCGGACGTCTGAAGCGAGACGTCACTTCAGAAACTAAGATGTGAAACTTTGAGTTCTTAATGAGGAAATCCCGACCGGTCGTATTAAATAAATTCACCATGTGTTTTGGATAAAGCTCATCTTTGTGTTTGTGATTTCTACAAAAAGGTAAATTGTATTGTTATTATATGTCTGTGTTATAAAATGTCATTACAACAACATCACTCTCTCTAAGATACAACATCATATGTAATAAGACAAGAACTCTCACTAAGACTCATATCATTACTAATAAGAACTTTCACAAGAAAAAGCATCACTTATAATAGTCTCTCTCTAAGACTCTTTAATGAAACAACTATATAACAGTTCTATATAATGTCTAAAATTTAATCTCCGCCCAACTCTTTACATTATTATTTGTGGTTTATTAAACACGCATATCCATAATACAGTTAGGGCTGTTTATTTTAAATGATGGCATCTTCGGACAGACATCTTGATGTCAGTATTCAAGATTGACAATTTAAAATATAACTGTGATTAATGTTTAACGTATACTATACGCTGTAATAAACCATTTTTATTTATATAATATACAACCAAGTTCGTTTCCTGAGACCCCAGGTCACGGACGATTATAACATGGGTGTCCTCGTCTTGAGCCGACATCACAGTTCTTTGGCTTGATCTACAACCGATAGGGCTTGTGGGTTGTAGGGTGGCATCACAGCTTGCGGGCGCTAGGCTGCAGTTGTTTTCGCCTCTCACCGAAGCAACTCATCAACTACCGCTGGTTATTAACAATTCTCTCAGTTCAAAATTAAAACAAGATATCCGAGGAACAAATGTAGAAAAAAAAAAGACCAACTCAGCGTACTTTCTGGTTGGGTAAAAATAATTACTACACAATACTTATTTACAATGGCCAGCAATGTCGTCAAAATTCCCGTTGTTCCTCGACTATTACTTCAAAGTCCTTATTTAAATCGCGAAGAAAATACCAAAAATGCTTCCTTTTCTTTTTAACGTGTTCACCGTTAAGGGGGAGGGCGTGAGAAACGACTCTCTCGTCAAACTCATTGACAAGCTTTTGAAAAACCTCTCTAAAACATCCCTCTTTTTTCACCCTGAATCATTTTTATAGACGGTAGGTAGCCACCTTGGAGAGTCTCTTCCTTCCCCTTACTCGCAAGTACGTTAACTTCGGGCCGATTTTGATTTGTTCCCCAAATATTTCGGGATTTTTCTTACGAATGATTTTGTTGTACGGCATATCAACCCTTTTCAGGTTATTTAATGCCAAATTTAGTGATTTTGAAGAACAGATTCATAATAGAATATATGTTTTTCATTTTGCTTTCTATTTGACCAATAGTTGGGACCCTAACTTGTACTACCACTAGGAGTCAGATTAGACCTAGGAGCAATAGCAATTAAAGTGTGGCTCAATATTCCCAAAGCCCGCACCCGGTGGCTCACTATCGGATATAGTTTAAGGTCATATCCAGGACTTTTTCCTAACAGGTTTAGATATGCAGATTTTGCAAGCGGTTTCTTTCGACCGCTGGGTTACGAAAGTAACCCATCGGCCAGAAAAATTGTACCCAGGGACAAAAAATACTGCCCCTCTCAAGCTGTGTCATCCGATCCTATCATCCATTTTCATTAAGTCACGAAATATTAATTGTGTTGTCTTTCAATATCTAAAACACTATATTGTTCTGTAAATGAGGACGATACGAAACATATTTTGGGGTAGTCGGAACACTTTAATTCTAATTTATACAAATTGCATAAGGTTAAAGGTTTATACGAAAAATAGGGTTCTTTGCAAATGGAATTTAGCTATTTTTACAGATTTATAGTACAATTTTTCAAGTTTTATATATATATATATATATATATATATATATATATATATATATATGGCGGATGTACAAACACACACACACATATATATAATTATTTTCTACTATAATAATAAAATACCTACAGACACTAGTGTTTCGTCCTTTCGGGAATCATCAGTGCAGGGTATCACGATTACTACCAGTCGAACGATTCGAACCCCGTATCACGAGACATCTCTGGCTCGATTAGCGGAGACCTAATGCATTCGGCTACCATTAATCGCTTGGAATAACGTTGAATTTTAAACATCTTAATTTTAAGTGTTCATTTACGTCAGTCAGACAGTGATCTAAAAGTTATACGATGATCTACGCATAAGAGCTAAATTGACCGACTTTTAATTTAACTGAAAGTGCTCAACGATAAGAAACGAATTTCTTAATTTTAAGTGTTCATTTACGTCAGTAAATATATATATATATATATATATATATAAATATACATATATATATGTATGTATATAACTACTTCATTTATTCACATAAATTTAATATACGAAAGTATAGATTTATGCGTAAACATTAAGTATTTATTCAAAAGGGCTCAATACGTAGGTAGAGCTAGTTAGTAATTTATGAGATATATGTGGCGATTAAGCTACACTGAATATTCTGCGTTTCATCCAAATATAGGATTCGTCAGGCTTATGCGCGAATTCTGTGGTTTCTTCTTGTTTTTATATATGTTTAGGATTTCTAGTTTGCCAATCAGATTTCTAGTATCCACCGCGCCCCTTCCTATCAGCCAATGGGCATGCATTTTATCAAACAAAGGCTCTGTTTTAGAACTAGGTTAGTGGTGTAGGTAGACGTTCTCCTTTTATATATATATATATAAATATACCTATGTGTACACGCATACATGCACATATATATATATATATACATATATATACATATATGTTTGATCGTTTATGTATATTCATGTTTATTTAATTTATTTATTTGTTTGTTTTCTATTGTTATTGTTGTTTTCAAGCTATTTTGTATCGCTATCCTAGAGTAAGTTTTATTTTGTGAACACAGTTGTTTGCTATTTCTCGCCTACATTTTAATAGATTTTGAGGTTCTTTAAAGTACAAGATAGAACATTTTTCATGGAGGCATAATTTACATGGGTCGTCTAAATGTCTGCATGTGGTAGCTTGTCTCATTATTTTCCATTCGACTAACGGCGAATGTCCGCTTTCTTTGAGTTCCCAGAGAGGCCCAAGTTTTCACAAGCTTCTGATATTGACTTTTACTCCTGATCTTAAATGAAACAGGTGCATCAAATCTTTTGGCAAGGCCGCTGGGAAAATGGTGGATCCTTCTATCGATCCAGTAGATATCTCACTGCGATGCATTTCTCTTTCTATATAAGAGCTAGGTACGTCGAAAGATGGAGTACTATTGCCATATCTGGGCAAGAGCTGCTAGAAAGGACTTATCCTGCCCTGATAGAGTTCAAAATCGACTTCGTAGTCCCGTAGGAGATATCCTTTTCTCTTCCCTGCAACCTCTATCTCACAAAAGAGAGGTTGCGAGTTTGTCTATGCTGTATCGATTTTCATGCAATGTGTCCGACCTAGCGTAGGCCCATCGCCAAAGGCTTCTGAAATGTACGAATCAGAGAATACTTCTGGTCTAGAAAATATTGTTAAAACCAAACGGTTACCGACCAACCACGCTGTTCTTAAATCACTTAATGCAAACTATATCGAAATGTGGGGGCAACAAGATGAGGAAACTACTGATCAATATCATGAAGGAGGTAATGGTGATAAAAATAGCGACAGTTCCTATTCTCTTGACACTAATATAAATAACCAAGAACACTCTGATGAAGCAATATCATGTGAGGATGCAGAAAAGTCTATGGGGCTGGTTGTTAAATTTCTTTAAAAAAGTCCTTACTTTAGTGGCAACTATGTTTTGCAAGCAATGCCACTCCGAAGTAATATAATCATAAAGAAGCTACATAACCAAGAAACTGTAGATTTTTTGTGATCGGTTACGGAATACAATGGCAGCGCCCGAGAGCTAAATCGATGAAAATAGAGACTGCAATGAATTCAATGAATAAATAAAAAATACTGTATTTTACATGAATGTATGATTTCTGTAGATGATAACTTAGGTAATAAATACCAAACAAATAAGCGTAGATTTAATTTACTTCCAATGCTATTGTTCCTGGGAATAATATTTAGCAATTCTTACTTGAAATATATCGTAAACTACACTTGATATATACTTGAAGTATCATATAGCATTGACTTTCATTTACTATTTCTTCATTCTTAGAAAGTTAAAGTTAACTGCAGTATATTTTTATCACAAAACTAGAACAGCATCCTCTAATTTGAACGAAGCGGATGTTTAAATTATAGGAGTTATACTGTATACATACATACATATATATATATATATATATATATATATATATATATATATATGTGTGTGTGTGTATACACACACACACACACACACACATATATATATATATATATATATATATATATATATATATATATATATATATATATAACCTATTCTACATGTTGGGCACAATATAGTACATAGAAAATATGCGAACTATATTTAGAAATGAGAAATCTATATGAATTCAAATATTTTAATTAAGTGTATTTTATTATCTGACAACGCCCACTGATATGGTCGTTCTGTTACATGATAAGGGCTGTCTCTTGTTCATGTAAGTATAAAAATAGATTAGTTAAAATGAAAGTAAGAGAAAGCAGAAATCGAACCCTGGACATAAGTTTTAAAGAACAATAGGTTTAAATGGAATGTCCAGTAAATTGTTAATTCGGATGAAATAAATGATAAATAAACTATTCAATTGTTAAAAGAATGTGGATAATAAAATATGAGTTAAATAAATTAGATATGTAGGTTAAATTCCTTTGTGGAGACAACACAAGGAAAATAGGTTATTGCGAAATCAATGTCGAAAACGTGCAAAGTCGCGCATGTTGAAACACGTGAATTTTGCTCACGTGGCCGGGATGCATGGATTTCTCAATATAGTAGGGAGAGAGAGTCAGAGACAGTCAGAGACAGTCAGAGACAGTCAGAGAGACAGTCAGGAGAGACAGTCAGGGGAGACAGACAGGCGGACGTCTGAAGCGAGACGTCACTTCAGAAACTAAGATGTGAAACTTTGAGTTCTTAATGAGGAAATCCCGACCGGTCGTATTAAATAAATTCACCATGTGTTTTGGATAAAGCTCATCTTTGTGTTTGTGATTTCTACAAAAAGGTAAATTGTATTGTTATTATATGTCTGTGTTATAAAATGTCATTACAACAACATCACTCTCTCTAAGATACAACATCATATGTAATAAGACAAGAACTCTCACTAAGACTCATATCATTACTAATAAGAACTTTCACAAGAAAAAGCATCACTTATAATAGTCTCTCTCTAAGACTCTTTAATGAAACAACTATATAACAGTTCTATATAATGTCTAAAATTTAATCTCCGCCCAACTCTTTACATTATTATTTGTGGTTTATTAAACACGCATATCCATAATACAGTTAGGGCTGTTTATTTTAAATGATGGCATCTTCGGACAGACATCTTGATGTCAGTATTCAAGATTGACAATTTAAAATATAACTGTGATTAATGTTTAACGTATACTATACGCTGTAATAAACCATTTTTATTTATATAATATACAACCAAGTTCGTTTCCTGAGACCCCAGGTCACGGACGATTATAACATGGGTGTCCTCGTCTTGAGCCGACATCACAGTTCTTTGGCTTGATCTACAACCGATAGGGCTTGTGGGTTGTAGGGTGGCATCACAGCTTGCGGGCGCTAGGCTGCAGTTGTTTTCGCCTCTCACCGAAGCAACTCATCAACTACCGCTGGTTATTAACAATTCTCTCAGTTCAAAATTAAAACAAGATATCCGAGGAACAAATGTAGAAAAAAAAAAGACCAACTCAGCGTACTTTCTGGTTGGGTAAAAATAATTACTACACAATACTTATTTACAATGGCCAGCAATGTCGTCAAAATTCCCGTTGTTCCTCGACTATTACTTCAAAGTCCTTATTTAAATCGCGAAGAAAATACCAAAAATGCTTCCTTTTCTTTTTAACGTGTTCACCGTTAAGGGGGAGGGCGTGAGAAACGACTCTCTCGTCAAACTCATTGACAAGCTTTTGAAAAACCTCTCTAAAACATCCCTCTTTTTTCACCCTGAATCATTTTTATAGACGGTAGGTAGCCACCTTGGAGAGTCTCTTCCTTCCCCTTACTCGCAAGTACGTTAACTTCGGGCCGATTTTGATTTGTTCCCCAAATATTTCGGGATTTTTCTTACGAATGATTTTGTTGTACGGCATATCAACCCTTTTCAGGTTATTTAATGCCAAATTTAGTGATTTTGAAGAACAGATTCATAATAGAATATATGTTTTTCATTTTGCTTTCTATTTGACCAATAGTTGGGACCCTAACTTGTACTACCACTAGGAGTCAGATTAGACCTAGGAGCAATAGCAATTAAAGTGTGGCTCAATATTCCCAAAGCCCGCACCCGGTGGCTCACTATCGGATATAGTTTAAGGTCATATCCAGGACTTTTTCCTAACAGGTTTAGATATGCAGATTTTGCAAGCGGTTTCTTTCGACCGCTCGGTTACGAAAGTAACCCATCGGCCAGAAAAATTGTACCCAGGGACAAAAAATACTGCCCCTCTCAAGCTGTGTCATCCGATCCTATCATCCATTTTCATTAAGTCACGAAATATTAATTGTGTTGTCTTTCAATATCTAAAACACTATATTGTTCTGTAAATGAGGACGATACGAAACATATTTTGGGGTAGTCGGAACACTTTAATTCTAATTTATACAAATTGCATAAGGTTAAAGGTTTATACGAAAAATAGGGTTCTTTGCAAATGGAATTTAGCTATTTTTACAGATTTATAGTACAATTTTTCAAGTTTTATATATATATATATATATATATATATATATATATATATATATATATATATATATGGCGGATGTACAAACACACACACACATATATATAATTATTTTCTACTATAATAATAAAATACCTACAGACACTAGTGTTTCGTCCTTTCGGGAATCATCAGTGCAGGGTATCACGATTACTACCAGTCGAACGATTCGAACCCCGTATCACGAGACATCTCTGGCTCGATTAGCGGAGACCTAATGCATTCGGCTACCATTAATCGCTTGGAATAACGTTGAATTTTAAACATCTTAATTTTAAGTGTTCATTTACGTCAGTCAGACAGTGATCTAAAAGTTATACGATGATCTACGCATAAGAGCTAAATTGACCGACTTTTAATTTAACTGAAAGTGCTCAACGATAAGAAACGAATTTCTTAATTTTAAGTGTTCATTTACGTCAGTAAATATATATATATATATATAAATATACATATATATATGTATGTATATAACTACTTCATTTATTCACATAAATTTAATATACGAAAGTATAGATTTATGCGTAAACATTAAGTATTTATTCAAAAGGGCTCAATACGTAGGTAGAGCTAGTTAGTAATTTATGAGATATATGTGGCGATTAAGCTACACTGAATATTCTGCGTTTCATCCAAATATAGGATTCGTCAGGCTTATGCGCGAATTCTGTGGTTTCTTCTTGTTTTTATATATGTTTAGGATTTCTAGTTTGCCAATCAGATTTCTAGTATCCACCGCGCCCCTTCCTATCAGCCAATGGGCATGCATTTTATCAAACAAAGGCTCTGTTTTAGAACTAGGTTAGTGGTGTAGGTAGACGTTCTCCTTTTATATATATATATATATAAATATACCTATGTGTACACGCATACATGCACATATATATATATATATATACATATATATACATATATGTTTGATCGTTTATGTATATTCATGTTTATTTAATTTATTTATTTGTTTGTTTTCTATTGTTATTGTTGTTTTCAAGCTATTTTGTATCGCTATCCTAGAGTAAGTTTTATTTTGTGAACACAGTTGTTTGCTATTTCTCGCCTACATTTTAATAGATTTTGAGGTTCTTTAAAGTACAAGATAGAACATTTTTCATGGAGGCATAATTTACATGGGTCGTCTAAATGTCTGCATGTGGTAGCTTGTCTCATTATTTTCCATTCGACTAACGGCGAATGTCCGCTTTCTTTGAGTTCCCAGAGAGGCCCAAGTTTTCACAAGCTTCTGATATTGACTTTTACTCCTGATCTTAAATGAAACAGGTGCATCAAATCTTTTGGCAAGGCCGCTGGGAAAATGGTGGATCCTTCTATCGATCCAGTAGATATCTCACTGCGATGCATTTCTCTTTCTATATAAGAGCTAGGTACGTCGAAAGATGGAGTACTATTGCCATATCTGGGCAAGAGCTGCTAGAAAGGACTTATCCTGCCCTGATAGAGTTCAAAATCGACTTCGTAGTCCCGTAGGAGATATCCTTTTCTCTTCCCTGCAACCTCTATCTCACAAAAGAGAGGTTGCGAGTTTGTCTATGCTGTATCGATTTTCATGCAATGTGTCCGACCTAGCGTAGGCCCATCGCCAAAGGCTTCTGAAATGTACGAATCAGAGAATACTTCTGGTCTAGAAAATATTGTTAAAACCAAACGGTTACCGACCAACCACGCTGTTCTTAAATCACTTAATGCAAACTATATCGAAATGTGGGGGCAACAAGATGAGGAAACTACTGATCAATATCATGAAGGAGGTAATGGTGATAAAAATAGCGACAGCTCCTATTCTCTTGACACTAATATAAATAACCAAGAACACTCTGATGAAGCAATATCATGTGAGGATGCAGAAAAGTCTATGGGGCTGGTTGTTAAATTTCTTTAAAAAAGTCCTTACTTTAGTGGCAACTATGTTTTGCAAGCAATGCCACTCCGAAGTAATATAATCATAAAGAAGCTACATAACCAAGAAACTGTAGATTTTTTGTGATCGGTTACGGAATACAATGGCAGCGCCCGAGAGCTAAATCGATGAAAATAGAGACTGCAATGAATTCAATGAATAAATAAAAAATACTGTATTTTACATGAATGTATGATTTCTGTAGATGATAACTTAGGTAATAAATACCAAACAAATAAGCGTAGATTTAATTTACTTCCAATGCTATTGTTCCTGGGAATAATATTTAGCAATTCTTACTTGAAATATATCGTAAACTACACTTGATATATACTTGAAGTATCATATAGCATTGACTTTCATTTACTATTTCTTCATTCTTAGAAAGTTAAAGTTAACTGCAGTATATTTTTATCACAAAACTAGAACAGCATCCTCTAATTTGAACGAAGCGGATGTTTAAATTATAGGAGTTATACTGTATACATACATATATATATATATATATATATATATATATATATATATATATATATATATGTGTGTGTATACACACACACACACACACATATATATATATATATATATATATATATATATATATATATATATATATATAACCTATTCTACATGTTGGGCACAATATAGTACATAGAAAATATGCGAACTATATTTAGAAATGAGAAATCTATATGAATTCAAATATTTTAATTAAGTGTATTTTATTATCTGACAACGCCCACTGATATGGTCGTTCTGTTACATGATAAGGGCTGTCTCTTGTTCATGTAAGTATAAAAATAGATTAGTTAAAATGAAAGTAAGAGAAAGCAGAAATCGAACCCTGGACATAAGTTTTAAAGAACAATAGGTTTAAATGGAATGTCCAGTAAATTGTTAATTCGGATGAAATAAATGATAAATAAACTATTCAATTGTTAAAAGAATGTGGATAATAAAATATGAGTTAAATAAATTAGATATGTAGGTTAAATTCCTTTGTGGAGACAACACAAGGAAAATAGGTTATTGCGAAATCAATGTCGAAAACGTGCAAAGTCGCGCATGTTGAAACACGTGAATTTTGCTCACGTGGCCGGGATGCATGGATTTCTCAATATAGTAGGGAGAGAGAGTCAGAGACAGTCAGAGACAGTCAGAGACAGTCAGAGAGACAGTCAGGAGAGACAGTCAGGGGAGACAGACAGGCGGACGTCTGAAGCGAGACGTCACTTCAGAAACTAAGATGTGAAACTTTGAGTTCTTAATGAGGAAATCCCGACCGGTCGTATTAAATAAATTCACCATGTGTTTTGGATAAAGCTCGTCTTTGTGTTTGTGATTTCTACAAAAAGGTAAATTGTATTGTTATTATATGTCTGTGTTATAAAATGTCATTACAACAACATCACTCTCTCTAAGATACAACATCATATGTAATAAGACAAGAACTCTCACTAAGACTCATATCATTACTAATAAGAACTTTCACAAGAAAAAGCATCACTTATAATAGTCTCTCTCTAAGACTCTTTAATGAAACAACTATATAACAGTTCTATATAATGTCTAAAATTTAATCTCCGCCCAACTCTTTACATTATTATTTGTGGTTTATTAAACACGCATATCCATAATACAGTTAGGGCTGTTTATTTTAAATGATGGCATCTTCGGACAGACATCTTGATGTCAGTATTCAAGATTGACAATTTAAAATATAACTGTGATTAATGTTTAACGTATACTATACGCTGTAATAAACCATTTTTATTTATATAATATACAACCAAGTTCGTTTCCTGAGACCCCAGGTCACGGACGATTATAACATGGGTGTCCTCGTCTTGAGCCGACATCACAGTTCTTTGGCTTGATCTACAACCGATAGGGCTTGTGGGTTGTAGGGTGGCATCACAGCTTGCGGGCGCTAGGCTGCAGTTGTTTTCGCCTCTCACCGAAGCAACTCATCAACTACCGCTGGTTATTAACAATTCTCTCAGTTCAAAATTAAAACAAGATATCCGAGGAACAAATGTAGAAAAAAAAAAGACCAACTCAGCGTACTTTCTGGTTGGGTAAAAATAATTACTACACAATACTTATTTACAATGGCCAGCAATGTCGTCAAAATTCCCGTTGTTCCTCGACTATTACTTCAAAGTCCTTATTTAAATCGCGAAGAAAATACCAAAAATGCTTCCTTTTCTTTTTAACGTGTTCACCGTTAAGGGGGAGGGCGTGAGAAACGACTCTCTCGTCAAACTCATTGACAAGCTTTTGAAAAACCTCTCTAAAACATCCCTCTTTTTTCACCCTGAATCATTTTTATAGACGGTAGGTAGCCACCTTGGAGAGTCTCTTCCTTCCCCTTACTCGCAAGTACGTTAACTTCGGGCCGATTTTGATTTGTTCCCCAAATATTTCGGGATTTTTCTTACGAATGATTTTGTTGTACGGCATATCAACCCCTTTCAGGTTATTTAATGCCAAATTTAGTGATTTTGAAGAACAGATTCATAATAGAATATATGTTTTTCATTTTGCTTTCTATTTGACCAATAGTTGGGACCCTAACTTGTACTTCCACTAGGAGTCAGATTAGACCTAGGAGCAATAGCAATTAAAGTGTGGCTCAATATTCCCAAAGCCCGCACCCGGTGGCTCACTATCGGATATAGTTTAAGGTCATATCCAGGACTTTTTCCTAACAGGTTTAGATATGCAGATTTTGCAAGCGGTTTCTTTCGACCGCTGGGTTACGAAAGTAACCCATCGGCCAGAAAAATTGTACCCAGGGACAAAAAATACTGCCCCTCTCAAGCTGTGTCATCCGATCCTATCATCCATTTTCATTAAGTCACGAAATATTTTTAGAAATTCACAAATAATGATAAAGAAATATGTTGCCACTTTTCAAAATTTCTATATTAAATTTCTCAGATTATTGTTTTATATTAGATGTAAGCATTTTCAGTTACTTTCCTGTTAAATAACACACAAAAAAAACATACATGTTAAGACCCTCATGAGTAAAATATGAAAAAAGGAAAACATATGAAACACATAAAAATACATATCCAATTGCTATAAAATATATACTAGGCAACACTGATTTCGGTGTCCTTGCGTTTTCCGTCTTTTCGCAAGAATAGTTTGCCTTACATCCAAAATAGTAATATTGTATATCAGTTTAGATGCCAGTGCGATGCTGGTTATGTTGGGCGAACATCGTTGCACCTTTTGACTCGTATAAACCAGAATGTTCCATCGAAGATCAGACAAGGGAGGATTGGGTCTGGTGGGCTCCCTCCTTCTGCAGCCTTGGACTCTGCTATTGGCAAGCATTTGGTTGACAACCCGTGCTGTGCCGATAGATATAAAATAGATTGGTTCGATGTGCTACATAGAGCGTACTCCAAAACACATTTGAAGATTTTGGAGGCCATCTCTATCGCGGTGCGTCAACTTTCTTTGTGCCGACAAAAAGAAACATCAAACGCATTGTTTCTCTCTGGGGAACTTTGATTTTTTTCACCGCGTTTTTCTTTTATTTTTTATTTTTTTCTCTCTCGTTGTGGCAATAGTTTAATCGTTTTTAAACGTAAATAAATTTAACTAGTGTCCCCGTACTTTTGGCGAATTTAATAAGTTCCCCATTAGAACTCTTTATTTTCGACACAATATTATTTAGGTTGCTATCGATTTTCTCTTGACGAGATGATAGCCGAAAGAGCTCTCGAGAAACTTCCACCTATTACTTAATATATATATATATATATATATATATATATATATATATATATATGTATATATATATATACATATATATATATATATGTATATATATATATACGGTTTATTTTTTTATTACCATATCCTTCTGTTAAGCTACATTATGGTTTCAGCTACCCAGCCGTTTCTTGGCCGTCTGTAGCCTCCTCAGACTTTTACAGAAATGTTCTTTGTGTTGGGATAACGAACATTTCTGTATAAGTCTGAGGAAGCTAAAGTCGGCCAAAAAACGGTCAGGTAGCTGAAACAATAAAATAACGTTACAGAAAGATACGGTAATAAGAAATAAAACGCATATTTGCTCAACACCAGCATTGAACACCTTCTTCAGTTTTTTATTAATTTCGATTTCTACTCTCTCTCTCTCTCTCTCTCTCTCTCTCTCTCTCTATATATATATATATATATATATATATATATATATATATATATATATATATATTGATTGATTGACCCCAGATCAAATTTTTTTAACTTGAAGCAACCAATTTTAAACGAAGTATATACTAGAAAGCTCTATACGCAATTTTGGCAAGTTATGCTTATTCATTGTTTTATGCATTTAGATGTAACTAGATATTCATTAGCATGGTAAGGTCCGCTGGTATATGATTCTTGGGTATAGTATCTGCAGATATTGCAATAGTTAATCTGTAGTGACGGAGATTACTTTCGTATAAACCATATCTGTTTAAGTGTTGTATAGTAACTCGCATCACTCTGATTAAAACATGATCGTTAATGCGTAGCGGTATATGAATGTTTATGTACACTAAAATAATAATAAGAATAATATATATATATATATATATATATATATATATATATATATATATATATACACACTAAAAAATACATTTTTCTTAGAACGGCACGCCTGTGGAACTCTATTTCGCATGCCTGCTTCTCACCGGACTACAACTTGGATGTCTTCAAGAGCAACGTAAAAAATTCCTAATGAACCGCCCCTTAAGTAAACACTTCATCAAATCTCCACAGTAAAGTAATGTACTTGCAATAACCCTAATCCCTGACTTGCTTCCGGGCCTTGGTAAGTGGTTATCACTCTGGAAAAAAAGAAAAAAATGTAGATATACACATATGTGGTTAAGGTGCGTCTCTGTGAGTGAGTAATATTTCTTACGTATTGAAATGTGTAACATTCTATGCTTGTGTAATGTATGTGCTATAAAGTATGGAAACATGGCATGCAAACCGAAATAACAAGTGAACGATACAGAAACGATATATTTTACAGCATATACAGCTGCATTGGATATCAAACATCAGAACAAACAATTACTTCTTCGGATTCCTCTGAATATAATTCCTGTTTTCCTATAAAATCCTCTTAAACGAAACACTATATTTTCTCACATGACATCGAAAATTCGTCTATTTCATGTGTACCTGTTCTATACACCTGCAAAAAAAATGCTATTTGGAAAGGATCACGAAAACAACTTTCTACCGAATAACATCTGAATACATAAAACCTTTCTCATGAAATAATGATAAAATGGCAGAAACACGCGCGTGCACACAAACCCACACACACACGCACATACACACACACGCACCCCCACATATATATATATATATATATATATATATATATATATATGCATATAGATTTCTCTCGTTGGAACAACATAACCCTCACTTTATATATATATATATATATATATATATATATATACATATATATATATACATATATATAAAAACATGATGACAAACAAACTTTATAAAAACAATGTTTCCTGTACTAGATATGCATTAATTGAAGGAAATAGAAAGGTTAACGAACATAGACCTATATATATATATATATATATATATATATATATATATATATATATATATATATATATATACATATGCATATATATATAATCTTTTTTGCTATATGAGCAATACTACATTATGCAATAAAGCTTTATGAAAACCATGTTTTCTTGACATGCACTAATTGGAGGATATAAGAAGATTTACAAACACATACCTAAATATATATATATATATATATATATATATATATATATATACACTAGCAGAAGTACCCGTCGCTGACTGGGTTCAAGAACAGCCTACAAAAAACGGACTTAGATTGATGAAAGTGTGATAGGTTATGAAATGTAAAGATATAGGTGTGATACTCCAAAATTTTACGCAAGCAAAATATGCTGAAAGTAAAGATTATTTCCGCGAAAATATATTTTTATATCAACTTTGTTTTCATTCGAAGCCACGAGTGACCAACAAAATAATGTTTCCTTAGAAAGAAAAAATATTATATATATATACATATATATATATATATATATATATATATATATATATATTATAATATAAATATACAAGAAGTAAATGTTACCATAGTCAATAAAAGTTACTTTTATGGTAGAAAAGTTCATTGGTTTGTATTTTTAAGTAGATTCTAAAAAAAACTTCTTTTTTTTTAATTCACGAAAAAAAAGCAAAATGGCAGCGACTTTTAAATGGAGAGCAGGGGTTTTAATGTGTAGGAGTGCCACCTGAGCATTCTATCTGTACAATTATAGAGAGTTTCGTTAACGTAAGGAATATTTATAAACATATTTTATGTTTTCCGTTATTTTGTGCTCGTGGAATATTCGATTATAGTATGTGTAGTTTATATAAAAAAAAATTCATTTAAGTAGTTATCGCCTACAAATTTGGAGTTCATTTCCGTTAGCTGAAATTATTTCAACTAAAGAGCATTACAAATTATTTCAATTCAAAAAAGAAAAAATTAAATGAACTTTTATTGACTATGGTAACATTTATTCATTGTATATTGATTTTTGCGTATAGTAGTTTGTTGCCTTATCTGCTAAACACTCTTACTAAATAATATCGACGAAATATCGAAAAACAAAGAAACAAAAACAGTTTGGAAAAATAATGAAGCTTAACATATTTTAGTAAAATAATCGGACACCACAAGATGGGATACTAAAAAAAGTAAACACGTAATTACTTTAGTACTTTAAAGCAAATACTCTATAAAAATATGAACATTAAAAAGGCGCCCTTTCCAAGCAGAACAGTTTTGTTTCAATTTTACAGTATTGAACGGTGTAGTATTGTTCCGTCGAATTTAGGGTTGTACTATTTTAATGTAAAGAACACTCAGAAAGGGTTGTAATCACCTGACTTCCTTCTAGTATACTATATATATAATTTTTAAAAATGTTATGTAAATGTTTTTAAAGAGACACGTAATCACGTGAGCAGGATTGTTTCCTTCTTTTGACACAATAACAAGTAACGTTCTTATTTTTAATATGTATCTATTATCTATTTTCGAAAGAGCGGATCGTGCAAGTGGAGGAGGAAAAAACGAGTTATGAAAAATTTATGTCGAGAATTGTCTAAAGTTCACACTTTTATTTGAGCTTTCATTTTAATAAGAAAGTGAATTAATTACGTGTATTTATTCGTTGCAAAATGATTCAACTCAACAAAAAAAATTAAACGCTAACGTGAATTAAGATTAAAGTAATGGTGTTATTGTGGATCCTCACTCCTTTTAAAAGCTTTGTTAAACTTTGTGATATAATATGAAGGGCAGGCGCGAACGAACACCCAATAATTTTAGTATACCATATTTCTTCAAGCTGAAAATAATTATCAAATTATGCTTATGGAAATGGATATGAAAAGTATTTGTTAAAGTGCCCGCCATATTTCCATGGAGTACAGGCGCGAACGCACACCCCATAATTTTATTATACCATCCCAATTTAAGTTGACATATACTTATCAAAGTGTTCCTATATACATCTATATCAAATACCATTCTAAACGTTCTTCTTTTTATTTTTTTATTTCCATACTTTGGGGGTTAGTCGCGAATGCAGATCCCACAATTTTTATAAACAAGCGTTCTGCCGGATCAGACATGCTCATTCCTGCTCCTCGATACATCTTCTATCATGATATGTAATCAGTTTTTTTTTTTAAATAGTCAAACATATATGAGCCTATTTTGACCACACACACACACGTTCAGCTATATATATATATATATATAAATATATATATATATATACATCTATATATATATATATATATATGCCTTACTGTGACGTTAACTAAATAACGTCTAAATACGTCCATGAAAATATTTTTATACAGTCTTTCTACCGAATAACATATGAATACATAAAAGTTTTCTCATGAGTAATGATAAAATTACAAACACACACAAATACACACACGCACGCACAGACTCTCCCCACACACACACACACTATATATATATATATATATATATATATATATATATATATATATATATATTAAAATACGTTGCGTTACAAATATATGAAATTGTCTAACGCACCGAGAGTCCACAGAAAGGTCATCAGTGATTCAAGAATATTAACTATTTATGTGAAATAATTTGCTGGTCATTTACGGCATATTAAAATCAAGTATGCAACACTATAATGTATATACTTATGAAGAGCTCGATGTACATTTAAAACGCCCAACTTTTTGCCTTCAAAACACAATTATAGTTTAATTTATCTAAATATATTTTATGATATTATTCCTGAAATTAAATATTGCAAACCATAATAACCAGCACATAAATTTTAATTCTTAAAGATACTCCAAAATATATTTCATTTTAATTTTAGAAGACTAAAATATACATACATTGTATTCCGAGGTGAATTCACGGCAAGTATCCAGCTTACAAGATTCTGATTTTCATAACTATCATTTTTGACATCTATGCTGATGACACGACCATCTACCACAACATATCAAAGGCTGTAAATGACAAAGTTCTCTCTGATTCTCTCTCCGCTGATCTTGAGTGCGTGGTTCAGTGGGGGAAGATGTGGCTGGTTACCTTTAATGTATCCAAAACCAAACTCCTATCCTTACATTATGAACGCTCTTATCCCTACTGGCATCAATAGTGATGGGTGGCTCTCGTCTGGGAGAGGCCCCGTGTTTTGAACTTGGCCTTTACTTCTGATCTGAAATGGAATACCTACATCGTCTGTTGCCAAGGTCGCTGGAAAGATGGTGGGATCCTTCTACCGCTCCAGAAGATATCTCACTACTGATGCAATTCTCTATCTATATAAAAGCCAAGTACGTCCAAGGATTGAATACTGCGGCCATATCTAGGCAGGAGCTGCAAAACCCGTATATCCTGCCTTGACAGAGTACAAAATAGACTTCGTGGCTTAGTGGGGATGCCCTTTTCTCTACCCTGCAATCTCTCTCCCACAGAAAAGAGGTTGGTAACCTATCCTTGTTTCCATGGCAGGTGCTCGTCTGAAATCCAATCTCTGGTCCCCCTTTGCCAATCTTTCACGAAAAACACCCGTCTAGCTGAATCCACTGTGAAAAATGCCTCCCACTCTTTATCTCTGCCTAAATCACAACGTGGATTCAAGGAAAAAAAGCCTCTTTCTTAGAACTGCACGCCTGTGGAACTCTGCTCCGTCTGCCTGCTTCCCACCTGACTACAACTAGGATGTCTTCAAGTCCAACGTTAAGAAATTGCTAATGAACCGCCCCCTTAAGTGAACACTTCATCAAATCTCCACACTAACGTACTGTACTTGCAATAACCCTTATCCCTGAGTTGCTTCCGGGCCTTGGTAAGTGGTGACCACCGTGTAAAAAATGGCTTTGGCTGTACTTCTCATATAATCAGGAGTGTTCAAAAATGATGCCACATAGTAAAACCGGTAAAAAACCATAGTGATTAATATTATCTTGTGATTTAGAATATACCAACAGTGTTGTTATAAAATACATGTGCCGGCAACATAATATGTAAACTGATATTATTTTTAGAGAAGCTTAACAAAGTACGAATGAATTCGTCCACACCTGATAAATACGGCTACAAATCGGAGAGGTATAATGAAAGTGCAACTGCCTAGCATGCCAATCGAGTTTCCAACCGCGAGAAAAATTTAATTTTGGTAGACTTTAATTTGTAAATTGCGTTCCATTGTCTGTAACAATGCAGTCTAGTACTCCAAACCTAGCGAGTAGTTTGTACAGGAAGTTGATAGTTACCTCAGGGTTCTTATATCTTCATTTATATCAGGACAATCCATTTTTAGATATTGAAATAACACTGATTAATTGATAACACGAAAACACACTTTGCTAATTTTAATCCGTGATAAATGGAGACGTTGTCAATAATCAAAATCCAAATAAACTTTTCAGTAACATGCACTATTGTTTCCGCCCTGAGAAATCAACACCTTATGTGTTAATTTTCATACCACACAGTATCAGTATATTTTTAAACGAAGGGTCTGTTTCTCTAGCCGTAGTTCTTAACATATCTAAGGCAGTTGATACGGTCTGAGACAAATGTATACTTCTTAAAATCTCTAGCTACAGACTAGCTGGAAATGTCCTCTCAGCAAAAATTATGTTCTCTCTTATAGGTATATGAAAGTGGTCGTAATATGGGCAGAAATACACTATTAATACTGTCATTGTTTCCATAGATCCATGTTGGGCCTACCGCTCTTCCTGATCATCATCAAGTACATCAAAAACCATATACTCCGATCATTTCTCTAAGTGTATGCAGGTAATACAATCATATATGGCAATCCTGCAAAAACCGACAATGGGCAGGTGTATCCTGATTCTCTCTCCTCTTACCTTGAGTGTGTGATTCAATGGGGAAAGGGATAACTTGTCAGCTTTAATACAGCCAAAAGCAAACTGCTATCTTTCCACCAGTAGCGGGTCTATCTCTGGTTCACCCCAATCGTAATGAATATCTTGTGGCTTGATGACGCTTCCGGTTTTGAAAAAATTCTGGGACTTACCATTACTCTGAATATGAATGGAAAATCCTAAATCAGACTGCTAGATACTCCTCCACCTGTAGACTACACAAATACGTCCTAAGAGGATAACTGCTGCAACATCTGGTGTGAAACTACAAAGAATACTTTTTCTATATTGACAGATGGTAGACCATTTACTTATTAATTACTTCATATCCTGGATTTGAGAGAGTGACTTGATAAAGTTTAATACTCAAAGTATTACAAATATATAAAAAATGGGGGAGTGGAAGATGTTTAATTTAAATATTATTTTTAAGTTGCTAATTAATATCATTTTTATAAAATAAACACACAACACTTCATTTGATTTTTTTTTTTTTTTACATGTTCACCCCAAACAAGGCACATTGCCACTTTGGTGTAGGGGGCTACTATCAGGGGAA
This sequence comes from Euprymna scolopes, assembly GCF_053919585.1. Lineage (NCBI taxonomy): Eukaryota > Metazoa > Mollusca > Cephalopoda > Sepiida > Sepiolidae > Euprymna > Euprymna scolopes. Next base: position 166,842,362 of record NC_136487.1, on the reverse strand, counting down.
ACATCTACTGGGGTACTATATAGGGATTAGGGCAGCGAGATGTTGGTTCACTTTGCACTTAAACTTATGCATGTCAGTACAGTTGGGGAAGCAGTGACCTGGAATTGAATTCTAAAGTCTAGCAGTTCTGGGGAAGAAACTACTGGAGTAGAACGATCTTTTATATCTAGGGATCTCTACAGTGTGGGGGTGGGATTTTGCAGCTTGCCGGGTATGTCGAGGGTGTTCACGTCGTGGGGGCACAAGTGCTTGCAGTTCTTCAGAGCATTCACCATTATAATACTTGTAGAACAGGCAGAGGGATGCAACGTTTCGACGATGGGACAGAGGCTGAAGTTTAGATGCCAGTTTAGGGCCTATCAGATTTGCGACTCTCTTTTGAACAATGTCAAGGAGCGACAGACAAGTAGCCGATGCACCGGCCCAAATATGACCGCAATACTCCATACATGCGCGAATAGTGGCCTTATAGAGGTACAGGATACTTTCGGGTGATAGAAGTTTTCTAGCACTGTAGAAAGAGATCCCACCTTCCTTGCAGCGGTCCTGGCAATGCCCTCGATGTAATTATTCCAACTCATGTTTCCTGTGAACGTTAGGCCAAGGAGCTTGGGAGGCGTACTCTCAGATAAAGAGTCGTTGGCCATTGCTATAGGTGGTAGAGAAGGTTTCTTGTAATTATTGAATGAAACCAATTTTGTCTTCGTGGCATTGAACGTTACCATCCATTTTTGTCCTCATTCCACTACTGATTGGAGATCAGCCTCTTGTGTTTCTGCCATTACTTTAGATATATGTTCATTTGTTTTCCTGTCGTGCCTGCTATAAAATGTGGTGTCATCAGCATATATACCCATCTCAGAGGCAATTTTGTCGGGGAGGTCATTTATGAATATCAGGAACAGCAGAGGTCCAAGGATAGATCCCTGGGGCACTCCCGCATTTATATCATATTGTTTAGATGTACGACCGTCGAGGACAACCTGGATTTTTCTCTTATCTAAGAAGGATTTAATTATGTTAAGTTTTCTACCAGTGATACCGTAAGATCTAATCTTCCTGAAGATACCCTCATGCCATACCCTGTCAAAAGCCTTATGTATATCTAGAGCTACCGCTCTGCCCTCTCCCGCTTTGTCCAGTGAATGGTATATGCGTTCAGAGATTACAGTGAGGATGTCTGCCGTGGAACGGGCTTGTCTAAATCCATATTGATGGTCGGTCAGAAGTTTAGCATCTGTAAGGTGCTGGACTAGAGCATGGCTAATTAAGGTCTCAAATATTTTGGCAAAAAGTGGGAGGTGGCTAATAGGGCGATAATTTGATGGGTCTGTCCTTTCGCCAGAATTCTTGAATACTGGTACAACAGAAGCAGTTTTCCAACAGCTCGGAAAGCAAGATTTATTAAGGCATTTGTTGTAGAGTTTGGAGAGAACTGGAGATACTTCGGCTGAGCACTTTTTTAATAGCACAGCTAGGATGAGGTCGGGTCCACATGCTTTGGAAGTGTCAAGGTTTTTTATGATAGCATGCACCTGAGCAGGGGTGATTTTCAGATCGTCTAGCGTGACGTCTGTCCGCATAGGAAATTGAGGTAGGGGGTGGTTTAGAGGGTCCAGTGTGGAGTTTGAGGCAAACCGACTGGCAAGCATGTTAGCCTTCTCGGTTGCTGATGAAGCCGCACCTTAAAAAAAAATTAGAGGATTTTCAATAAATTTCTCTCTACGACTTTGATACAAAAACGCTAACAAATCGCTCAAGCATTTGGTTAAATTGTGTGCATGAGTAATTAATAGGTCCAGACATAACTTTCAGTAAGTGCTATTTTTAATTTTTCTTTCTGGGAAAAGCAAAACATCACCTACACTAATATATATATATATATATATATATATATATATATATATATATACATATATATATACATATGTATATATACATATATATATACATATATACATGCATATATCTATCTATCTCTATATATACATATATATATACATATATATATGTATATATATAACTGTACGGTGATATATATATATATATATATATATATATAAATATGTATACATATATAACTGTAGGTGATATATATATATATATGTATATATATGTATAAATAAGTTATTTGTGATATATATATATATAAGTACTAGCAATCGGTGCCCGGCGTTGCCCAGGTGTTTTGAGGTTAATGCTGAGAAAAAAAAACGGTCAATTTTTTAAAACTTTGACCCCTATTATGACCTCTTAACATTTATTGTTTAGGGATCAAGTAAAGTTAATAAGTTAGATCCATGTCCAAGGAATCTATATCTAAAATATCACGTGTTTACTGTTTATACCCAAAATTGTAGGAGGAGTTTGGTAGAGTTCTCAAAGGTCAAATCGTTGAATATTGACCACTTAATCGCCAAATTTCTGTCGAAAACCTATCACATCGATTTTCCCAAATCTCAGTACCCTGTATATCAAATTTCGAATCTCTAGGCTTAAAATTGACAGAGTTTTAGCGTAGGGAAATGCACACAGACACACAGACACTTATATATATATGTATATATATATATATATATATATATATATATAAACATGTGTGTGGCATCCGTCAGTCGAAACGACTATGGATCAGCAGCGCCGTATTAAGATGTTGTTATAAACATAAACATCATATATATAAGGATAATAGTACGCCATATATATAACAAAAGACCATTATTTACTCAAGTGAAAGGAAAACCCGGGGGAACTTTACCCAAAAATAAATCTATATTTTTTTTGTGTGTAATGATAGTCTTATAAGCGAGTAATTAATAATTCAGCCATCTTGATTCTTAGTTCAAGTAGGGGGAGTTCCCTTTTTTTTGATAGTGAGGCCAAATTTGGCGAATTTGGCCTTTTTTTTAAAGCAGTTTGGCCTTCAAAATTTCTGTTTGGCCTTTTTCTTCACCGATGAAATCTGGAGACGCAACGGGAATTTTCGGCAAAAAAATGTTGTTACTATGCACATCTATGTAATGAAATACAATTTGTGGCAAAATTTCAGGAAAAACTAATGGATTGTTATCTCGCAATAGCCCGGACAATTCGCTAAATTATCTCGGCAAAACCTTAAATCTCGAATTTTTGTGCATTTTTTTTTTGGAGGGGGGGGGCTAATTTGGCATAATAGTGTCCATTTAATAGTATTATCTTGAAAAAATAAAAAAATAAGGAAAATTACCAAAAAAAAAACAAGAACAACAAAAGTGTGCCGTATTTTTAAAAGTTTTATTGCGTTGTTTTTATTTGCTTTTTTTATTTCATCGGTGAAGAAAATGGCCAAACAGAAATTTTGAAGGCCAAACTGCTTTAAAAAAAGGCCAAATTCGCGCAATTTGGCCTCGCGATAAAAAAAAAAGGGAAATCCCCCTACTTGAACTTTCTGTTTAATTTCGCTTGTAGCGTTGATTTTTTTCTTTTTTCGCTATAAAAAAATAACTACTTGATGAAATTACGTGATTTTTTCTGTAGGAAAACTTTATCCCATGACGAGTACGTACAATATATTTTTTTAAAAAATATTTCCATTTTTTAATGTCAATGGAAAACTGCACAAGTACCCAAATCCGAATTGTAAAGACCACGAGTGGACGCGCGTTTTTTTTTTTTTAGTTTAGTTTCATAATGGCGGCCGTGATATCGGAGGTTCTATTGTTAGATTGTAAGTTAGTTTCGTATTTTTGTAATTTGTAAATCGCAAGTTAGGAAAAAATTAAACCCTTCCAAGATGGACAATAAATAAAGCCATAATATTTTATGGTAAAGTTAAGAGCCTACGAACCATAGTTTTTTAGGAGATGTGATTATTGGATTAACCAATCAGAAATCGTCTGTGGCACACACATCTCTGTTTTTATAGAGATATAGATATGGTAATATATATATTTATATATATAGTTATTTATATATATAATATATATATATAATATATATATTTATATATATATATATATAATATATATATATATTATATATAATATATATATATTTATATATATATAATATATATAATATATTATATATATATATATATAATATATATAATATATTATATATATATATATATATATATATATATATATATAATATATTATATATATATATATATATATATATATATATATATATATATTAGTTATATATAGTTATGCCTCGGAAGTAGAGTGAGAAGCACATCTTTTTTTTTCTTTTATTAATATTATTTTTTTACCTTGTACACATTTTTGTGAATTATTCCATGGATTTCTGCCTTTGGATTATTATGGACCATCTTTTTCCAATTACGGGAATTCCTTGGATTTTACTTGTACAAATGGAAATTCTTTTTAACTTTCTTGAAAGTTCTTTATATAATATAATATGCTTTATATTATATCATATTGTTTATATAATATAAAACTGACCGTCTGTGTGTCTGGTCACGAATAGGTTCCTATCTGGTTGTGTATTATAGAACACTGGTTACATATAATGATAGAGGATTATCGAGACAAAGGCATGGGTATGTTTGATCTGGCATAATGATGATTCATTAAAATTGTAGGATTTGCGTACTCGCCTGATCCACGAAGTATGGAAATAAAGAAATTAAAAATTACAAAAAAAAACGTTTACAAGTATTTTTAATATAGATGCACATCATAATACTTTGATAATTATGTTTTACTTAAATAGGGATGGTTTTATAAAATTGTGGGATCTGCGTTCACGCCGTGCCTCCATAGAATTGAAATAGGCACAAACTTTAATAAATACTTTTCATATCTATCTTCATAAGTATACTTTGATTATTATATTTCAGTGTGATGACATATGGTATAATAAAATTATGGCGTGTTCTTTCGCACCTGACATTCATAGAATTGAAATATGTCACAAAGTTTAACAAGGTGTTTTTATATAGATCCACAAAATATGGCGATAAGTGTTTCAGTGGGAACAGGTATGGTATAATAAATTATGAGCGGTATCTATTATATTATAACGTTCATCATATTTTGCCTTTGTGTGGATATCCCCAACTTCGAAGCTATATATTTACAGCCCTTCTTTTTCATGACATATCATACTTTCATAAATCAGAGTTCATTTTATATAGACTATTTTTGAACCCAGTCAACTACGTGTACTTTTGCTAGTATATATATATATGTATATATATATAATTATATATATATATATATATATATATATATGAAAACAGTTAATAAATAATAAAATGTGTTAAAAACACTTTGAAATGAGTTAAAACATATTTAATCTGGCAGGGAAACCCTAGATAAATGGATAGACATTAATCCGCGGAGTTTCGAAGAAATACTTTCCTTCTCATCAGAGGGTAGGAATTAGCAAAATGCGGGGTCGGATTTTGTATGCAGAAGTATTTGATGAAACAACAAGTAAGTCAAAGATCTTACTTGAAAACAAAAAAAGTGAAGTAGAGGGAATATAGTGAAGAAAAAGGTGATTACACATGAATGGATAGTCTGGTGGAAAATAAAAAAAAAATCCAGTGATGGTAAAATCCAAATGTAAAACTTCAAGAAAGTTTAAGTATTTCCATTTGTACAAGTAGAATCCAAGGAAATCCCGTGATTGGAAGAAGATGGTCCATAATAATCCAAAGGCAAAAATCCATGGAATAATTCACAAAAATGTGTACAAGGAATAAAGAAAAGAGTCCAACAATGTTATTAAAAGAAAAATAAGATATGCTTTGCACTATGCTTTCGAGACATAAATATAAATAAGAAAGATCAGCGAAGAGAAAGAGGAAAAATGCTGATAAATTTAAATATGCATTATAAAATAAAGGGAACAAATGTCAAAATACCCAAGATAGGAAGTGTTAAAGGCGCGAAAAATATATAGGGCAAAACAATATAGGTCAACTGAAGTGTACAGGTCATCAATTTAAAATCTCAGAAAGAGTTGTTAGACGAAACTAAATTGATAATAAATAAATAAATAATAAATAAATTAATAAATAAATAGAAAATAAAAATATAAATAGATAAATAATAAATAATAAAAAATAAAAAAGACATATAAAATGAAATAAAAATAAAAATATAAAACTACATAAAGATTATTTAAAAGGAGAGGATGGCCGGTATCTCCAAATTCAAGAAAAAACGAGAAGAAATGTAAGTATATGCATATAGTAAAATATAATTAAATATACATACAAGATATGAAAGTGTGTGTATATTTATATATTAGATAGATAGGAAAGTTTAAAGAATAAAGCAGAAAATGCAGAAAAATAACCGGCCACGCAAAGAAGATATAAGGATTAAAATAAACGATTATTGAATTATAAATATGAAGAAGTATGTAGAAAAACGATAAAGTTAAAGAAAAAAAAATTATATGTATATACAGGGTCAAACTAGTAACTCTGTAATTTCAAAATTGCCATAATTACATTTGGACTTATGTTTACGGAAAGAGATCAGTTCATTTTTAGAATTTAATATATTGTTACACTTGAGGGGAATTAATTATAGTTATAGCTTCGGTTGTGCAGAGGCGACATGACTAAGAGCCTGAAGTATTAGACGTAACTTTTTTATGATAGTCCATTTTATTGAGAAGGGCGTATTTTTAGAGTTAATTTTTTAATTAAAGTTGTTAGAGAAGTTCCTTGATTATTATTAGAATTATGGTTGTTAAATGAATTAATGTGGGTTGATATTATTTTCTTAATTAATGTAGAAATCGCGCCGGTATATGGATGTACTTTATCAAAATCTCGAGGTATGGTATTAATATTAATATGATGATTTGCATTAGTTAAACAGTTTGACTTTTATTCATAGTGTTCAACAAATGGTGGGGCAATGTCTGTATGAGGACTATTTTGGAGGGTATAATGAGTGTTGTTAGTGTTAGGATGGCTGTTAGGAGAAATATTATTATTCTCGTTATTATTACTATTATTATTATTAATGTTATTATTATTATTATTATTATTATTATTATTATTATTATTATTGCTACTTGTTGTATGATTGTACCTATTTTCTATGCCTCCTGCAGGGACAGAGTTAGACACCAGGGTCGTTTTTAACGTGGAGAAAAGGTACAAACATAAAAATTGTCTCATTCGTGAAGGATTTTTCCTCCACTGAAAGAAAACAAGAAATAGAAGTCCAGCGTCTGAAGAAAAGATACTACATTTTGATCTTGTCCCGAATGATTGTTGATGGAAAGGGCTGCTCGAGTGGTGTATTGGATTAGTAACTATATCAGATGGAGGATGGGAAGAAGGATAACTTGAAGACGAATTATTAGTATCTGTTATGGGAGGATTGCGTGGGAGCTCAGAAATAGTGCAAGAATATATAACATCTTTATAGATGCAATCATTATTGAGTGGGCATAGATGTTTCATATAACAATTACAGTTAGTTTTGGGTTCAATTGGGAAATGGATTTTTTCGGCTGATTTAATTTTTTCGTTATTAGATGTTAAGATATTTTGTGCTAAATTAGGCATTGTTGAATAAGAAATCCTGATTGAATTTTTATTGAAAATAGAACTATATCGGTGTGGGGATTTGAAATAGTTGTGGACAATGTTTAAGAATTCCTTAGGTATATTAGTTTTGACATTTAGGCTAAATGAAGGATTAAACGAAATAATTTTCTTTCTCCTGATGCGACTAGGGGGTTACAGGTATTGCGATTATTTTAATATATTTTATTAACTCTTTCCTAATATTATAAGCTCTATTTCCTATTTGTTTTTTTCGACCATTTACATTTGGCTGAGATAATTTTATAAATAATTATTCTTTAATATTTATAATATACTTTAATTTTACCATCTTGGATCATTTTTCTAAATTAAATAGTAATTCTTATTTTATATATATATATATATATATATATATATATATATATATATATATATATATATATAATTACCGGGTGCCAGAACAGTAGTCTACAAAACAGAGTGTATTTTAATGTTATAGTAAAATTACAAATTTAATTAAAAGACAAGGAAAGAATAGTGCTAGTGGCAATGCAGATATATTATAAGATTGATAGATAAGTATCATAGGGCTACTTTAATAATAAGTAAGAGGATTAATAATTCAAAATTCAAATTAAAAATTAAAAATCTATTTTATGAGAAGGAACACAACAACACCAATGATTTGTACGGTCGTTTCGGATAGGGAGTTTTTATTGCGATATACATTTAAGGTTATGTCTAAAAACTAAATATATTTTTATTAGGGCCGATTTTTATAGTAAGTCCATAAATTTTAAATCATTTATATAATGATATAATTGCTTTTTCGTACTTTTTATTTGTGGAGTTTATTTCGAAAAGTGCACCCTCTCTGCATAGGTCTCTTTCAATGTTGAACTGTTCATGGAGTATAGAATGAATTTCATCTAAAAGGCAAGGCCGGCCAGATCGGTGACCTGCGTTCGTCGATCCCATTTAAACGTTGAAGTTGGCAGGTATATTTTTTTCTGGTGTAATATGTGTTATCAAATATTAATAAAAAAAAATCAAAGAAAAATGCCCCTTAACCTTAAATCTTGAAAACTCTTCCTTTGAAGCCAAGTAAAGCCCTACCCAATCTGTACTATATGTCCATAACGAATCAAACCAGCCTAAATAAATATTGAAATCAATAGTTCCCAATGTATCTTTAAGAATTTCTAGGCTATCTTCTACCAAATCTATATTGAACAATAATGAAAAACATTACAATGAAGCCCTTAAAAACTGGAGATACAAATCCCAAATCAAATTCCTAAAAAAAAAATGATAGAAACAAAAACTACATTGAACATAAACATATATAAATCATAATAACCTTTAATATGGCCATGCCATCCTGCATACAGAGGACAAAAAATACCCAAAATGCAAGGCAAAGCAAAATGGAACCGCAAGCATGAGATACTAACAGAAATAAACAGCAAACCAAAGTCCGTAAGCGTGACAACACACATAAGGAGATCCTATGGTTCAACCCTCCATATTCCCAAAATCCTGAGGCAAACATAATCAGATAAACCTTTAAGATATTAGAAAAAAATTAAAGAGCCTCATAGATACAGTAAAATGTTTACTAAGCAGACGATTAATTTGTCTTACTCAATTATGGCAAATCTTCATCTAAAAATAATTAGTTCTAACAATAAAAACGTAATTAGATACAAAACCCCCGAATTTAAAAGAGGTTATTGACAATCATAGCTCGACCACCCGATTAAATAACTACACCCAATTTAACCAATCTACCTATCAAATACAGACCAAACCATTACATACCAATGCCACCCATAATAAAACTGACAATACATGCATTAAAACAAAACGCAATCTACTTCGGTTCCACATCTGACTTATCAAACATAGGATTTCAACCAACAAGCACTTTTTTTAAAAACACTGCTTCGTTAACCAACCTACAATATCTAAACATATTTGGCGACTCAATGATGAAAATAGTTCCTTCAATTTTAAATGGAAAATAATAGGAGCATATAAAGGATATACGCCGCGGGACAGATTATGTAAACTTTGTTGGTATGAGACCCTTAAGACATTAAAATATGACGATATGAAATATAAAATCACCCTCCTAAATTCGAGGGATGAGCTTTACCTTCATGCAGCCGTAAACGTTTGTTTAAATTAAACAAATATAAACCCCATGAGTCTTTATATATGTTGATTATTAATAATCTATCTTAGAATTTAAAATTTATAAATTAATATCTTTATTAATAAAATTTGGATCATCTTATTTAAATATCTATTACAGTTTAACCTATACTATAATTAATGATTTCAATAAGTAGATAAAAAATATTAACTTTCAATAAGATCGTTTTTATAATATAATATAAAACAGAATAGAAGCTAATTACCTTCTTTTGACCATTTTACTAGAGAAATAAGATTATCTGCCCTTATTTTTAAAGATCTTACTTAATTTTAAATAAGGCCTTACTAACATATTCTAACTGCTAAAGTATTCCATTGGCGTTTATTTGAAAATTCAACATTTTGTGTATTTATAAGCTACATAAAACATCAAAATGAATGATTTGACGATAATTCAGGTTTATTTTAAAAAAGGAACAATTAAAAGATATATATATATATATATATATATATATAACTACTTCATTTACTCACATAAATTCAATATACGAAAGTATAGATCTGTGCGTAAACTTTAAGTATTTACTTAAAAAGTGCTCAATACGTAGGTAGAGCTAGTTAGTAATTTATAAATATATATGGCGATAAAGCTTCACTGATTATTCTGCGTTTCATCCACTTATAGGATTCGTCAGGCTTATGCGCGAATTCTGTGGTTGCTTGTTGCTTTTATACATGTTGAGGATTTTTAGTTAGCAATTCAGCTTTCTAGTATCCACCGCGCCCCTTCCTATCAGCCAATGGGCATGCATTTTATCGAACAAAGGATCTGTTTTAGAGCTAGGTTAGTGGTTTAAGGTAGATCTCAACATATATAAAAGCAAGAAGCAACCACAGAATTTGTGCATAAGCCTGACGAATCCTATAAGTGGATGAAACGCAGAATATTCAGTGTAGCTTAATTGCCATATATATCTTATAAATTACTATATATATATATACATATATAATTGTAAAATGTTATGAACACATATTATTATAACCTTATATTTAAATCAAATTCAGATTTATATTTTTATTCTATATGTTATTCTCATAATACTTTGCTTATCAACATTAATAAGTAACTATTTTCCTTTTTATTTTAATATTTTCCAGATCCATTCACCTTACTTAAAAATGCTAGGTTTATTTATCGTGTCTTATATATATATATATATATATATATATATATATATATTTATATATATATATATATATATATATATATATAAGACACGATAAATAAACCTAGCATTTTTAAGTAAGGTGAATGGATCTGGAAAATATTAAAATAAAAAGGAAAATAGTTACTTATTAATGTTGATAAGCAAAGTATTATGAGAATAACATAAAATAAAAATATAAATCTGAATTTGATTTAAATATAAGGTTATAATAATATGTTTAATAACATTTTACAATTATACATATATATATATATATATATATACATATATAAAAGCAAAAATGTGTGTATGTTTGTGTGTCTGCTAAAAACTTTCGACGGACCCGACAAAAATTCACAAACTCGGGATTATATCGCAGCCCCATCCTGCGCTCGGAAACTATCGAAGAATTTGCCAAAAACCTTTTTTTTTTTACCCAAAATCGACAATTCTCGAAAGGGTGGGTCAACAAAAACGGTTTTCTCGTGACGACGAGTGGTTCTAAGCATGCGCCAGATGACGGCATGACCTGATTTACTTTAAATAGTTGAAAAATTTGGTAAATTTGATGTACGTCGCGTTAGGTCAGTTGATTAGCTCGTTGGGTCGTTATCTAAATGTTTTGGTTTCGAATTGTGGTGGGAGATGTATTTTACTTTTTTCGATTATTTAAATTTTAATATTGAACCAGTGTTATTGAAGCCATTTTTCACGTAACGCACGTTTTTCTGTTTTTTTTTTTTAGTTCGCTTATCCACCCCCGACAACACAACCCAAAAAACTCGCGTACCCACCGATTTTTTTTAAATTTTAATATCGAAAACGGCTTATTTAAGCCATTTTTCACGTGTTCGTTTTTGCTGTTTGCATTTCTCGTTTGCGTTACCTTAGTTTAAGTTTGTGTCTCTTTTTCAATGTTTTGCTTACCCTCCCCGCTTAAGTTTTACCGTTTTCTTCTTTTACTTCGCTTATAACAAACGAACCTGCTCACTGACGTCGTCGATGTAACGCTCGACGACTTGCGGGCGTGCAGCTATCAATTTGGTTCTTACTTAAATAAATTAAAACGTCTTTCAGAAACTCATTCTGGCTGGCCGATTTCATTTTCACACTTCGTCTCAGGGCGTCGGGTTCGATCCTACCCCCCGATTTCTTTTTTATTTAACGCAACACACACCTACAAAGAACCGGCCAACGCCGGCTACCCCCGCCATGTTATATATAAAGAAACACTATTTTTGCTGATTAGGAGGCTTTGTTTAAAAAATATATACGTCAATATTATTGTCCAGGATTAATGTCTATCAAGATTAAAACATCGTTTCCGAAGCGATCGTACACATTGTTGACTGTGTTGTGCTCCTTCTTATTAAGCATATTTAAATTTTAAATTTTAATTTGAAATTATCAAGCACCTTACTTAATATATATAGATATATATATATATACATATATATATACATATATATATATATATATATATATATATATATATATATATATAAATGTCTACTTCATTTAATCTCATAAATTAATATACGAAAGTATAAGTGTATGCGAAAACTTTAAGTATTTACTTTAAGAGTGGTCAATACATATGTAGAGATAGGTAAAAGGAAACTATATATGGCAATTCAGCTTCACAGAATATTCCGCGTTTAATTGCATCATTAATAATATTCTATGTTGATTAATTGTCATATATATTTTATAACTTACTATATATATATATATATATATATATATAATTATATATATAACTGTTTCCCATTCATGTTTGTTTTTTTGCTAGTAAATTTTTCGTTTATTATTCAGATTCAAACAATTTTGTTCTTTTGCAGATGATGAAACATCCGAAGACGAACATTATTTAAGATTTGTATAAACGTCACACAAAATACGTTATATCCGTCTATGAGGCTAAGAAGCTTATTCTTGAAATAACGTTTGCGATTTAATTTTTCTTCTTTCTTCAGGGAACTTTTCCGTCTCCAAACTTGCAATTTAATTAAATTCACGTTAAAAATATACTCCTGTATGTAGAGTTTAAAAGTTTGAAACGTTGATTTATTTTATTGTTTTCGATTATATGAATAAGCAGATTTATCAGTTTAAATTTAATCTTTTATTCTTTTCAGATATAAATTCCGAATACTGATTATTTTATTGCATTTTTTGAATTGATCAAAGATAGAAAGAATTAGTTTCGTTTTTATAAATTTTGCAAAAATATGAGTATTGAAAACGGTTAATTCTGTGCGACGTTTATAGCGACTGAAAAATAGACATTATCTAATCACAAACATGTTTTTAGGGGGAAACACTAGGATACATAAATGTTTTCCTTGCAGGATATATAATACTGGTTAAACTCGGTAGCATAAAAAAAAGTATTTATGAATAACTGAGTAAAACATAAAGGGGGTCTATATTCCAAAGGCAGCTACACACGAAACATAGCTTGAGAAATAATTTTTATTACTAATATTGAGTTAATTAAACAATATTTAAATAAGTGGTCAGGATAAAGGTTCAAGACGAGGTAATGCTTACGAATCACTATTGTATATAATGTATCATGTGCCAAAGTAGCGAAACTATAACCGCTATCACAACCAGGTATTTACTTCGTCAAAAAACACTTCATCTAATTCAACAATGCTTACAGAAATATGCAGACATGCAGATTTTTTTAATAAGAAACTTTGCGAACCTCTTGATTGAAATTTCAATGATCATCTTAGAACTCAAATATATAATGAAAAACATGCATGACGTTAATGCGTTTATATATATATATATATATGTATAAGTATATATATATATATATATATATATATATATATATATATATATATATATATATTGTGGTGGTCAAAATTATAAGACAAGAAAGTAAGCGTTTACACATATTCTTACATTTTTAATCAAACAAATGGTTTAAATCATTGCCAAAAGGGAAAATATGATTGAAAAAATAAAATCTGCTTCATTCAAAACCTTAACCCTGATCTAATAATTATTAAAAAAAAAAAAAAAAATTTAACCTGGTAAAAATGATAAGCCCACTGATAACTTATTTAACAAAATGCAATTATAAATTACTAAAAAAGTGTGTCAGCATTTAGTATATCCTCAATTATTACGAATTATTTCAAAAATTATCTTCGGCATGCTTGCGAATTATTTTTTCTTATCATTTGTGAAGGAACTCTATCCCATGTACTAAAACTTAATCAGAATGCTCCATCCTTGAACACTTCTTTTGGCATCCATCCCCAAAGATTTTCAAGATTGTGCCCCAAACTGTATTTTAGATGGCAGGAGCGTTGAAATGCGAGTGCCATATAGTACGGATAAAAAAGTAAGTGTCGAGCCATGTATTGTTAGGTAAATAGATATGTGACCAGATTTTCAGTAGATGCGAAAAATTTGAAGTTGTAGGTAAAAAGTGTGTTTCTATTATTGAGGGAAGATAATTTCAGCTTTCAAGTAAGAGTCATGGACATTTAGCAAGGAGTATCGGTTCAGTTTTGTAGTAATCGTTTATAAACTATCTAGGAAGAGACATAGTTATGTAATGCAGATTGATTTAACTTCCGTGTACATACTTTGGCTGTAAAATACCTAACTGAAGAGGAATGAAGTCTAATGCATGTCTAAGAGGTAGAAATGTATTGATGTGTAGTGATGACTAAGCAGTTAGCATGTGAGAGTTAGGGACTGGAAATTAAAGATTCCTCTACAAATGATGTAGACAATAGGAGTTAAGTGGCGGTTTGGTGGGGTTTAGTTAGCGTTCAAGAGGCACGGGTTATTTACTTAGAAATAACGGTAAATCTCCATTAGGATTAGAGTTCCAGGTAAGGATCAGTTTGAAGATTTTTTTTTTGGCAAGCAGGTTAGACAGAGCTAGTCGACTTGGAGGTAAGATGTGTATTGGGATTTAGTAGCTAGCCGTTACGTATTTTTTTCCAGTTATAAGAAGAACAAATTGTCCATGGTGATTAGGAATTCCTATTCTGTATTTATAGGCAGACATTAAGACCAGGCAGAGAGCATTGCATCTACTCAAAAAATAGCCCTATTATAACAGATAAGATACTGTATATTTCAGTTACAAATATAGTAAAAGTTAAATTATAAGCTATGTTCAGTCGTTTGGTATGGATATCATGGAGGCCACTTTATTAATACAAGCAAGCATATGACAAGTGCAGATATTAAGTATACTACTTAATAAAGTTCTGTCTTCTACAGTAGAAAAAAGTCCTCACTTCTGTTAGGTTAAGAATTCTCTCTTGCTTATGCTTACAAAATTTTCGAGTCGAATTTTTAGAACTACACACGGCTCGCAAACCTGATGCCAGAATGTTCGACCGTTCCAGCTCCACACCATAATAAATGCTATAATGGAAATTTTATCAAATTGGAAAATCTTGCCATTTTTAACTCATTTAAACAATAATCTGTTTAAGAAGTAATACCTTTAGGGTTACGTATTAACTTAAACTAGCTAGAAGTAATGCATACTTTCGAAAAAAAGCCGCGTGTTTTTGAGTTCAGAAAATATGCAAATATAATTTGTGAAATGGTCAATTTCGTGGGAGACATTGTTTTCCTCGGTTTATATAAGAAAAAGTATTAGTTAATAATAGTATATTTGTCACAAAGATTTAGGAAAGAGATACATGAGAAAACAAGAAAAATATTCACGATAAAAGCAATGCTGACTAGTAGGGCACCCTCTTCCTGGTGTTTCGATGAAGTAACGGATCAAAAGCATCAACTTTATAACAAGGAAAACACACCCGGAATAGGTGTCGAGAAAGGAGATCGCAATGTGAGTGGGGAGGGCAGTTATTAAATTTTCTAATATTTTTATTATTTTTTTTTTTGCGTCTTACCATTGCTTTTAATATTAAGTATCGTACTTAACCAAAGTTCTTCTGTCATCTAAATAAGCTAATATATAAGGATTCCCCTCCACCTACTACCTCGATGTGGTATAGTAAAAAGAGAAAAAAAGAAAAAAATTAGTGAGGAAATTGTTTTAAAATAAGGGAATTAAGAATGGTTAAGATTTGTCTGAGAAAAAAATAAAATAAAACTAAATAGAATGATATTAGCACACACGAAAAAAGAGGGTTAGATTTTATTAACTTCTGAAAAAAGAGGGTTAGAGTTGATTGATTTTTTTTTTTTAAAGTGTGCAAAAAATGTACTTAGGTAAAGTTATATCTTCGAGGTGTGGGCCCCTTCGGCCAGCGTCGAAATGACGCTAAGAACTTCTAGCCTTACTATCGGAAGTCAGAGGAGTGGGTGTGCTCACTTACAATTTGAGGCCGACCAGTATAAGGTTTCCCCTTGTTTTAAAGGAGAAGGAGAAGAAAGGAAACCAATACTTGCTTATATAAGATATTAGATACATTACAATGTCAGAAAATAGTTATATAATTAAATTAAAATTTGAAGATGCTCGGATTACATAATTATTCAATAAAAATAAAGTAAATTAGACTAAACAAATAATAAATAAAAATAAAACCAAAATAAAATATTATGTAGAATAAATCTGATTATAACATAGAGTAATATTTCTAAAATTGTATTAAATATGGAAACATCAAAAAATATATCCACTATAATATACTAGTAAATTTGTTTGTTGTTTTCTGTGTATAATATTTCATTCCCTATGCATTCGGAAATTGCCAGACCGATTTGTATGAAATTCGGCAGGAACCTAATTCCTGTGACTTCCAGTGTAAGTTGATATTTTTTTAATGTGAATATCTTCGATGGGTATCGATAATCGACACTTAAAATGATCAAATGAAATAAAGCACACATGATTTTGATCAAAGTAAACACTATATACAACCTCACATCACAAGTGAAACTGAGAAGCACACAAGCAGAATAGCCCGCCGTATAAGATCAACAGTAGGGCCTTTAGTACGATAGTGGAGCGTTCGAAATGAATATGTCCGTTACAGGAACAATTGAACCATGATACTTTACTTTTCAGTTTAAACTTTAATTCCAGTCATTAACACCGCAAAAAGAATGTGTACAATCTATAGCCGTCTCCTTAATATGATAGGGAGTCATTTAAAAGGATACATCCGTTTAGAACACAATTGAAGCATTATACTCGAATGTGCTTACTTTAATTCAAGCTATTATATATAAACATATCTTTTTAAAAAAATCAATAGCATGTTCTCTTCAGTGCAATGTATCACACAGTGTACCATGACTCAGTACAAAGGGCATTTGAGCTTTCTCCCGCTGCATTTCTACTGATCCAATATTGAGCAGGCACTCAGGTGATTTAATTAACAAATACCTGATGTCACCTATTTTGAGTTAAATGGAAATATGATGGTCTGAACAATTCGTCGATGATCATTCAATAACGGACAAGATAACGCCCCCTCTCAGTAATTAAAAAAATACTATACAAGATGAAAACGAAATAAAAATATATTCTAATCGAATAAAATAAATACTGGTATAAGAACAGAAAATTAATAATAATGTAATAATTCATTTTATATAAATAAATTATATGACCGCAATTATAAACAATTATATAACTACACAAATAAAATAGGTAGAAAAACATATCGCAGCATTCCGCTGCACTCCTTCCACAAAGTAGAAAGGTATTTTTATAATAAGCAGGAAGATACCGATAATAAAATGAACAATGAATTAATAAACAATATTTAATTAATTTGTTAGAAAAACATTATGTACATAAAAGAATATATATATATATATATATATATATATATATATATATATATATATATAGCAAAGCTGGTAAATAGTGAAAACTGTAAGAAGGTGCTCAATACTATTGCAGAGTAAATATGTACATTTTATTATTTTATTACCGTTTTATCCGTTTAATTACACATGTTTCCGCTACCATTCACTAGCAATAGAAATATCAAAATGAATTGTAATATTTCATTAGAGTAAATAGATCGTGCCATCGCCGTGTGGAATGTGTATCCATCTTACTAAAACAACATAATGAATCGCAAAACGTAGGCGAACAAAAATAAACGGAGTTTTCGAACTCGCATGGAGTTCCGAATTTAATGTTCGCCGTCTCCAAAATCATATTGTAGTTTACGTAACATGAATGGATTAACATGAACAAAACATGCCTATACACACAATCACAGATTAACGAGTATTACTTTAAAGTGATTTCCTCTACACACAAAAATCTAGTGCGTTAGTTGCTTTTGTAAGGATCGATCATGACTAGTGCATATTTATATTGTGTTGCTATTGTATAAAATATTTAAAAAATTATGTCGTAGGAAGCATTTATTTCAATGATTTAAAACTTTCTATTGAAATGAAAACTTGTACTTGAATTTTTGTAATTATATATACGTATTATTGGTATGTTTATTTTATTTGCGTTATCTTCATAGTTGTCTTTTTACGAGGTGTCGGCCAACAATTTCTCTTGTCTTTGACAGCGATTCGGTAGGAAGTCTAAATATCTTAACTTCCTCCTCAGTAATACTACCTTCCATAGATGGTGTCGTATCACACGTTTTTTGCGAGCTAATCCTTTCGCCATATTTTGGTAGTTCGTAACCCGCTATCTTCATATAAAAATGCCCGCTGGAAACCGTAGATATTAAACGCATCTATCCACTGCGCCATGGACTCCGAAAGATGATCCAATTGGATTTTTTTGCTCTTATAAATTACTGATTTTAGTAGTGTTCTGTTTTTTTATCGTTGGGTCCGTACCGAATATTATATTATTATATTATTGAAATACTTCGACATCAATAATTTGGATATCATATTTATTTATTTGCGGACTCTTATCTTCATCCTCATAGTTGTTCTTTACGACGTTTCGTCCAACTATTCTTCTGTCCTTCGTCAGGTTCTGGAATAACAACAATCGGTATAAGTTTAGCAGTGCGCAAATATCTAAATACAAATTGGTAATGTAAAGGAGTTCAAGAAAAAATAATATAATTTATTAGTTACAGTGTTTGTAAAACACGATCTGTTCTTGATCACGTTCATGTTCGTAATCTCAGTTGGATCAACAACACTATGGATTTACTGGGCGTGTAATCAACATATACATCACGATCACGTTAAAAAAAGTGATGCTAGATTGAACAACGGAAGGCATCAACGTAGAATCAGTCGAATTATACTACCTTGTAATATCACGAATAACCATGCTACTTGCGATATGAAGAATTCTATTATTTTCAGATTAATCCGGCTTAGCCGACAAAAGTGTAATGTTACAGAATGCATTACACGTTCGTAGATTTAAGATTGATTGTTTTTTCGATGAATGTGCGTTATTATAATCTATGATCCACATGTGTAATAAGCAGTTTATCTTTGTCCGTGATTCATGCCATAATTAATATTCTTATTCCAGTTGAATGGCGCCAATACACAAGCAATAAGACGTTCGTTTGCTTTTTTCTTTCATAATGCTGCACAAAGAAATTACTCAGACATTTCCATATGTACACAAAACAAATAAAAAGAATAAAAAATATAGTTATCCGTTGATTTTTATATTAGTTTTTTTTGTAATTTCCTTAAATACTGTCCATCTTTTATTGCATATTTTTTAAAATTGGTATCGTTTTTGTTTTGTCGGATCATTTCCGTTTTGATTATAATTTGGAGTTTTCTGTTTTTCTTCGTTGGTAATATACGTTTACTTTATTTCATATTTTACACAATCACAATACTTTTTTCTGTGTTATTTTATTCGTCATTCCTTAAACTATTTCTCATACTGTTTTGCAAGATTATCTTCTTACATTATTTCTTTCTAACTCTTATTTGTCAATTTTTGTATTGCCTTCTTATTTCGTCTTAGTTTTACTTGTATTTAATGCAATTATATAATACCCATGTGCCCATTTCGCAATTTTTGTATGCATTTCAGTTTTTATGTTTCTTTCAAATTTTCCTCATTTTATTTTTGCACGTTTTTATTAGTTTTATTTTTTATCATTTTTTTTTTCTTCGTTACTTTTTCTCATGGTTTTAAACTGTGCCTGTGTACTATTACAGGGTGTTTTCAAAGTGTATGATATTTTATGTAAAGGTAAGCGGCATAATCTAATAGAGATATTGTTGATACGTTACATGTTGTTATACGTAAATACGAGGGTTGAGCAAAGTGAGTAAAAAGAAACATAAATAGCATGTTAATCGTGGGGTTTATTTAGATAAATATATAACATTTTCAGGTCAGAAAGATGCACAATGTTTCTACTCAAATTAAATCGCCTGAATACGGTTTGAAATAATAATCACTATAAACGAAAATTCTCAAGACAAAATTAACCGTTTTTTGTCACATTTAGAAAGTGTTTCTCTGCGTGGAAAATAGAGACGTTTTATCAATAGATGCATGAAAAAATACTCAGTAACTTTCAAGTTCAATTAAACCATAATATGCTGAGAAACACGAACATCTTAATCACTGAATCAGATGTGTTTCTAATAATTTTCATGTTCATATATTTACATATTCTTAACTAATAACATTTGATAGAATGTGTCGACTAATTCGTTTCTCGTGTTAATAAACATATAATACCTCCGTTCACAACTAATTCTCTGATTTCCCTGGGTCTTTCATTCTAAGCATTTAATGCAGCGAATACATTCAATAATCCAGATTACGCTCTGCTTCAAATTATATAGTCATAATGAACAGATGGTCAACCTGTTAAGTACCAAATGTGTAATCGTATAAACACACAATAATTTATTTGCAACCTATCAAGCCTAGGGTGATATGTAGGTTTTTATTTCTGTTTACTTATATATTAAGTTAAATGAGTGACTCTGGTTGAATATCGTAAACTCTGATATTACTGATTATCAGAACACTAAGTACTTATGAAACAGGCTGATGAATGGAGTATATAGAACGCCACTAACCCTCCTTACAGAAGTTTTCTAGTGGTGAATACACTCTGTTTACCAGCATGGAGCTTAAGATACGCTTTAAGTGAATAAGGGCTTTGGTCGATAATTCCACATCCAAAAACAACGCAACTAAAATCGACCATGCATAAAGTTAACCTTCTTTTATTATGTGATTTTCTATAACGTTAACACAAGTTCAGTAGTAGTTTTGTTTATTATTTCCTGGAGAGGAACGAAAAGCAAGCTTAACATAGTCACATTAATGAATTTAAGCACAAAGTCATGTTGTCTTTTTTCGTCATTTACTATGGCAATGAGTTAAATGCTATATCATTATCGCTGGTTAATATAGAAATTAGCAGTAAAATATCTGAAAGGTTTAGGCTATAGAGAAAGGTTTTTACATCAAAGATATCAATTTTACATGCATAATATAAATTGTAATATTGTAATGCCTAATTTTACTATAATCAGTTATAATTACATTAATATTTACTCGCAGAAAAAATGCACATTCTGCAAATTATAAATAAATTGAATAATAATAAAATAAAATAAAATAAAATAAACAAAAATTTAAGAAAAATATGGCATTCGTTTTTAAACTTTATAACCAAAATAACTTGATCACAATAAATTTATTTTTTTCAATAAAAACTCATTATGTTAAAAAAAAACTATTGCGTGTGTTTTTTTTTAAATATCTTTATATAAATTATAAAGGTACAATAATCAATGTACTTGCAGATTTTTTAAAAATAAAAATATATATAATAAAGCAAATATGCAGTATCTCCTTAAAATACATATTTGTTTTGTTTATTAAATAAAATCGCAAAGTTGAAAGATACAAATACAGTAATGGTGTCTTTTAAAATTATTGGAGATTGAATGTTTTTAATGAGTTTAACAGATAAAATGTGACTATAAACGATCGGGATACGTTTCTAATAAATTAATGTATGTAGTGATTATATTTTGTATGGCACTAGATCTATGTACACGTACATATAAAGTTAGATTCTAATGGTAAGGAAATAAGATTATGCAGTCGGGATTTACTAGAAAGAAAAACAAAGCATATACCTTTCCTTTATTAAGGATTACAAACTTGCCAGGTTTCGAACCTGAAATCTTCTGATCCGTTGTAAGGCACGTTATCCATTGCGCCACAAGTCCTTCCCGTATGCCGAAAGATGTTACCGCGACTTTATGCAGACAGTGATAAATTCCGTTTATATGGGGAGGTAACATTTTCGACAAAAACGAAACGGCATAAACAACCCTTATTATTTAATAACCCTATATTTAATCCTTATTTTTTAATGACCCTGTATTTAAAAACCCTGTATATTACGGAATATGTAGGTGTTCTATATATAATTTTAAAGCACAATATAATAAAGTGCGTAACTATAAATATATGGAATTTTAAATGTAAAAGGTCTGGCATAAAAATAAAGGAAAAATGATGAAAACTTTAAATAAGCTGATGAATAAGATGCAACTACTACTAAAAGAATAGGTGCTTTAAAAGAAATTCCAAACCTTGAAATATAAAGAACGACATGACATCAACGATGAACAAAGCGGCAGAAAAAAAAAAACTAAAACAATAAATCTGCGGGAATAAATAGAATAACGATAAATTCCAAAAGTTTGTATTTTTCCTTTTATCTTTGCATGTTTGGCTTTCGTCTAAAGTGATGATGACTTCTCCGACGGAGAATGATAAAACATTTGATATAGAATCACGAACTATCTCGCATGTTCTCGCGTGATCTGTTTGACAGCTGCATTGAAATGCAACGTTGCTCACACAGGGGTCAAAGGATATCGCAAAACTGCAAATGCAAGTGGCAGCTGCACACTTTTCAAGCTGGGAATTTACAGCAGAATACCGGGAAGAACAAACAAATTTCGCTGAATGATAAAAACTACTGAGAGAAAAGTTGTTGAAAGGTTTAAAGAAAACGTAAAAATAACTACAGTAAAAAATAACTGGCCGTTATGCGATAAGAATGCTATTTCGAAATTTAAGCAAGGAATCCACAAAGATCGATAAAGTACGGACAACTGCACATTTACCGATTGAGTGATGTTTAAAGCTATATAAGGAATGTTCAATGTATATGTTCAAAGCTAAAACAATTTATCAGTTTCTGTGGAAGATCTGCGTAAAATGACTGTACGTAACTTGCCTGTGATTGGGAAAAATCCATATACATTGTTATCGCTTTTATAAGTATTCTGGATGTTGATGATATTTTCAGCTATTCGTACTGATATGGGGCGGTGTGGGGGTTACTGATTAATTCTAGTTTGGGTTTAAGTGAAGACAAATGAAAGGGCTTATGACTAAAAGCTTTCTAGGAGGCATATCCGGGAGAATTAAAAAAGTAATTAGGAGTATATAAAGAAAGTATATCAGAATATCAAGTTACTATTATTGCAAATAAACAGACCATTTATCTATACTTTGCTGGAGAGGAAAATAGGATCAGAGGGAACCTGTATTCAGGGGGTTCTGAGAATTTTCTGTTAACATTACCATTCTGCTGTGAAAAAGCAATTTTACGATAGAGAGAGTAAACGAAAGAGAGCCCCTGTAGCTACAATCTCGTAGTAGAGGTTGTATAGATGAGCATATGCAACAGGTAAAATTAAAGATGTTCCAGTGTCAGATACTGGGTGTTAGATTTGGGCAACCGTTTATAGCAATAGAGACAATTGTAATAGAGGGGTAGATAGGATTATGTCAGACGCTAAATCTAAGGGATTGCAGATATTTGGTTTGGATGGATGAATGTTATCGCAGAGTTAAGGGTTTTTTTATGGTATCTTTTTTGCCAGTAATTTGTTTTTTATTTTTAATTTAGAATTCACACTATTAAATTTGACTGGGGCTATTATGATCGCTATGGCATCTGCCTTCTAGAAGATGCAGTATAGTGAAATTGGGCTGTACATGTAGACTTTCTAAATAGTTTTCATTTTAAGGAAAAAATTAATGTTATTTTACATTTTATTTTCTTACTAGGGCAAATCGATTAGTTTGTTGATGATTTACATGGAAAGGGGAATGCCTTTCCTTGTAACATCCTTAGTATTCCCATATTTTAAAATAGGCATGTTACAAAGAAAGGCTGCCCCTCTTCCATGTACAAAAAAACAATATTAGATAAGTAATAATGAGATTAGGATAAACCGAGACTCGAACCTTGTAGTCAAATTTCAGAGATAGAATGTTAGAATCGGAATGTTAAAAAAAACTTTTGTTAAATTATATTAATAAATAGTTTGATATTGTTTTTATTGTGAAAAGAATTTGATCGTTGGTTCTGTTATGAAAACTGAATTAAAGAAATCGGCGAAAAAAATGAACAAAAGAAATGAAAAATATATTGTAAAAACATATGTCAAGCTAAAAATAGGTTCGTTGATAATTCTTTGTTGTCGAAAGTGTGTTTTGGAAACGTTCCTTAGCCATGTGAGTTGGTCACATTTTGGAACCATAGATCTGACGTCATTGCAAGAAAGAGCTAGGGGTTAGTCAGATCGAGGCAGTCGGGCAGTCGAGTTCGAACTGTAAGAAGAGTCGGTCGGAAAAATCTGACAGGATCAGATGATCCACTTGGAGGCGAAGTGGTAGTTGTTTAACCATGTAGAACAAATGGTGATTCTTGACGTCATCATCATTCGACCGGTCAAATGAAATAAAGAATCATTTTTGGAACTGTTTTCTTCGCGTAGACATTCCACAAATTAAAAGGAAGTGTATTAATTATCTTATTATGAAGTTTGTATAACCCATTTTCAAGAAATGCGTCCCTACTTCACCATAAGTAAGGATTCACCAGTTCGATGTAAAAGAACATTATTACACAACATTTCAATAATGCATTCCCATCTCTTATCGTCATTCTCATTATCGTCGATCCTGTATTATATGTTCCCGTTTTATGTCCCCGTCATCTCTTGATATTATCCTCAATATGAAACCCCCTATATAAAACAAATTGCCCGAAAACTTCTATTAAATATTAGTCTTTTTATAACGCAAATTGGCAACAAATACTTATACAAGCAAAAATTGTTTTAGTCTATCAATTTCGCAACTGTAATACCTATATTTTTTTTGCTTATTCGGCTTTTTTCAGCTAAACATTATTTGTTATTCTAATAGTAAAAGTTAATGTATATTGGTTAATATTCTAAAAATCCTGATCCGCATACAAGGATAATTCGGGTGTTTATATAAACGGAAATTGTTCACAAATAACGTTGGTAATCGATAAGGATGTTTTTTTTTTTTTTTTAATCAGAAAACGTCTTATTTGCGGACAATGTAAATGCGGTCTGGTTCTCGTGACTCTTTTACCTTCCAATTTTTCTGTTTTGTCGTTTTTTTACACTGTGGTCACCACTTATCAAGGCGCGGAAGCCACTCAGGGATAAAGGTTATAGCAAGTACAGTACGTTAGTGTTGAGAGTTAATGTAGTGTTTACTTAAGAGGGCGGTTCATTAGGACTTTGTTAATGTTGGACTTGAAGATATCCAAGTTGTAGCCAGGTAAGAATCACACAGACGGAGCAGAGTTCCACAGACGTGCAGTTCTAAGAAAGAAGATTTGTTCTTGGAATCCATGTTTTGATTTAGGCACAGATAAAGTGGGAGAAATTTTTCACAGTGGATTCAGCTAAACGGGTGTTTTTCGTGAAAGATTGTCGAGGAGGGAACATAGATTGGAGTTCAGACGAGTACCTTCCATGGAAATAACGATAAAACAAGGATAGGCTCGCAACGTCTCTTCTGTGAGAGAGAAGTTGCAGCGTAGAAAAAAGGGCATTCCCTACTAAGCCACGAAGTCTATTTTGTACTCTGTCAAGGCAGGATAGGTTTTTTTTAGAAGTTCCTGCCCAGATATGGCAGCAATATTCAATCCTTGGACGTACTTGGCTTTTATATAGATAGAGAATTACATCAGTAGTGAGATATCTTCTGGAGCGGTAGAAGGATCCCACCATCTTTCCAGCGACCTTGGCAACGTACTTGATGTACGTGTTGCATTTTAGATTAGGAGTAAAGGACAAACCCAGAAGCTTGTCAAAACACGGGGATTCTCCTAGACGAGAGTCATCCATTTCAATTGATGCCAAATCAGATTGATGGGGATCAGAGCGTTGATGATGTAAAGATAGGAGTTTGGTTTTAGATGCAGTAAAGGTAACCAGCCACGTCTTCTACCACAACCACTCGTTCGAGATCAGAGGAGAGAGAATCGGAGAGAACTTTGCCATTTACAGCCTTTGATGAGTTGCCGTAGATATTATTTTTGTATGGTAAAATATAATCTAACCATTCAATCTTGCGCCACTTGTTATGGAGGTATCTGAATACGATATTAAATTACGTTTTTGGTACTTATCCCCTTATTTAAACGTGCTGGCGGATGATAATACATACATACACACACACACCCACACACACATACATATATATATGTATATATTAGTATTATTATTTTTCTTATATTTTTAGAAATAATTATACAACACTTTAAATGTCAATCATTTTGAATTTGATGCTTATGCATAATTTAAAACAAACATAGCTGAAAACATGACACCTGCATTCGAGTTTGAGTGTAATGTGACGTAAGACGTCGATCAGCCAATCCATGAACAGAAAAGTAGCAGACAGGCTTTCGAAATAAAAACTGGTACACGAGGGAGTTTTTTGTGTTGTGTTTGGTTGTTTAACATCACATGTATAATCTGGACTCTTGCCATTTTTTTTCGGTTCACAATTTACTTGAATACAATCTTCTGCTAAAAAAAGATCCATAAAACACATTTGATATAAAAAAAATCCACGCTCCATTAAACGCGCTGCATAGGTCGGAGCTGATACGTATTTTCTTATGTGGCCTCACTCGTGTACGTCAGCTGATGTACGTGTCTCTCTTCAGCCCACTTCATCACTAATGCCCCCTCTCTCTCTCTCCCTCTCTATATCTGTATATCTATATATATATATGTAACGGACACGTCACGCGCATCACGTTGTAACGAGACGGATGTCCCGGGCCTGCGTCGTCTAGTGGTGGACCCCTCCAGCGTGACCAGACCCGTACTGGTCCCTGGAAAACATAAACGTGCATTACCCCAAGTCCGTGTGGCAACATTGCCCTCTTCGGCCGTCACTCTGGTTTTATGTCTGAGTCTTCGTCGTCTGGCGTCAGGGCATACCTGAAATAAACTGCATCTTCACTTATGTCGGCAATCGAAAAACAAAGAAAAAACTCTGAGGTCATTTTCGTTTAAACCAAATAAAATAATTATTTGCAATCATTCTACATTTGTTTAAAGTCGTTTTTTCGTTATCCGCGCTTCGTGATGCAGGTTGTATATTTGAGATATCAGGTTAATTCTCTAGCTAAGAACAAGTTCTTTTCAAGTTAGTCCTTATTGAGATTTCTGCCCCTGCCTCTCACCCCAGGCGGGGCGAGAGCCGATGTGTACGCTTCGCTCGCTGACCAAAGACTGCCAAAACCCTTCTATATCTCCTTTTTCGAGTAGGCGATCGTTGTTTATATCAAAAGCATCTTCCTTCCTTTTCTCCATTATCTTCTATTCCCCCCTCTTTCTTCTCTTGTGAATTTCTTTTTCTATCCCTCTATTTTCTTATACCTTTCCCTTTATCTATTGGTTTGTGAACATATCTGTCAAACTAGCTTGGTGGTCTCTTGAGTTAAAACACCACGGGTCCCCGATTTCCGAGCAGACATTTTGGAGCCCAATTCTCGAGACTGTCCGAATCAATTACGTTAGCTAAAACTCATTCTCACCAGATCCAACTAGAAAAATACTCTCTTTTTTTTCGCCATTAAAACAGATATCCTGTCTCCCAAAGATCTCATAAACGCCTGTCTTAATCTTTGACACAGTATCAGCACGCCCCCCCCCGGCCATAAGCATTCTTATCTTCACCTAGCTGAACGGGACACCCGGCATCGTCCGGTGTCCCGTCACATCCGCCCTCCCCTTACACCTGTCAATTAGCCATAATTGGCATATACGCGACCTGCATCAGAAGCCGGATCTGAAACTAGTAATTCTACCGTCTAGGTCAATTAACAGCAACTAACAAAAATTGTCCATTCGGCATGCAAAAATGTTCCTGTATCAATGGTCCGGTTGGTATGCAAAAATGTTCTGCTCTAATGGTTCTGCTTATCCCAGTGTATGAGATTGTGTACATGCATATATATTTTTTTCGATTG
The DNA here is from genome assembly GCF_053919585.1 of Euprymna scolopes. Taxonomy (NCBI): domain Eukaryota; kingdom Metazoa; phylum Mollusca; class Cephalopoda; order Sepiida; family Sepiolidae; genus Euprymna; species Euprymna scolopes. The sequence continues at coordinate 166,814,214 of NC_136487.1, read as the reverse complement.
TTAAACTCTCATTTTTTTTTCTCTACTAGTCCTTTTAAGTGACTAACCCATATACATGCAAAACAGTTTCTCTTTTCTTTTCCTTTTTTTTTCAATATTCGGTCCTTCTCTATGCCTTAACTATGTGCATGCAACTGAGGAAAGATAACCATGCTCAGTTCACTATCAAAGGAGGGCTCATACACCCTTTAACTACATGTTCATTTTCTCTTTCTCATAATTCATAAAACAATCAGAAAAATATTTGCACTTTTTATATTTGTTTTTTTCTTCCATTCTTTTTTTTTAATAATGGCTTAGGGATTGACTGTGCTGCAACCTTGGGTTTTGTCGATAGTTGCAGCCCATGCAACCTATCCAGGTTTTGGTGGAGGGCACTCATTGGTATCCCTGCCTCGCCCAGTCGCGCTGCCGTCAGTGGTTTACGGTCACCTGATTTCTCCCTATACTTAACACTGGGGAGGTCTCTTCATCATTGACCCCCACTCACATCCTTATCTAGCTATCTGCAAATTAAAAAACACTCTCCAGATTTTCTTTTCTCACACCTCATTGAACAAATCCTATCCACATATCCATTTTTTCTTTTTTTCGTCTTCTTTTTTTTCCTTTTTTTTTTGGACACTCCCCTTCATTTCCCAATCTAGTCCGTCCTCAACTAAACTGTTTCTTTTTTTTTTTTTTTGCCCAGAATTTCCCAAATACAATACAATACAGAATTCCCAATACAATTAATTCTTTCTCCTACGAGATCAACAAAGGTTTCCCGGCACACCAACCAGATACACACACACGCGTACATTTCTAGCGCATCGAACCAACCGACGGCAACAAAATCTTTCATCTCAATTTCTTCCCCATGGTCCCAAATATAAAACAACATAGGCGTGCCAGCTGGGGAGGGTGCATATCGTTTCTCCTAAGTACCCCGGTGCAAGGAGACTAAGTTTCCTCCACAGCTAATACGTTTTCCAAACCATACTTACACAACGTTGCACTTTCCTGTACAGCTTTCATTAAGCTCTACGATACCCAAGCTTTTTTTTTATTACCTTCACTTGTCCCATAGGCATTCTCTCACTCGGAACAAGGTACAGCATCTGCCCTAACGCCACACCCAACATGCACTATTCTCATCCAGTGAAGGAGAGATCCTCCCCGAACGAGGCAATCCTGCCCTTCAGTCCCATAATTTGTCCCAGCAGCGCACTTTTGGTCAGAGACCAAGTGCAACAACTGTTTCAACGCTACACTAACAATATTCAATCCCCGTCCCGTGTAGGAGAAATCCTTCTCGACTGAGCATTTCTAAATTTCTTTGTATTGTCTGTCTGTTTCTCTCCCTATATATATATATATATATATATATATATATATATATATATATATATATATATATATATATTACTCACTAGATCTCCCTACGTATTGACCACTTTTGAAGTAAATACTTAAAGTTTACGTATAAATCTATACTTTCGTATATTAAATTTATGTGAGTAAATTAAGTAGTTATATATATATATATATATGTATATATATATATATATATATATATATATATATATATATTTCTCTTTCCCTGTTTGTCTCTCTGTTTCGGTCGCTATGGTGGTTGAAAACCCGTTTTAACGAGTCTCAGTTAAGCCAAAGATTAATGCAAGTGGCGTGTTTGGAAGAAGAACTATTTTGTTTTTATTTTTGTTGTTTATAGTCTTGATGGTAACCTTTTCTCCAATAAACAATAAGATGTAAGAGTATAACAGCGGGAAAATGTCCTGCAATATATCAATAAATCTAACGTTAGAATATTGGGCACGCACACAAAAAGGCGTCTTTCAGACTGTTCGTTTAATGGCTCAATAACAGAATGTTAGAATAGTAGAACGAGTATTTCTCATACAATTAGTGGCGCCGGATATTTAAAGTGAGAAGTCATTGTTTGTGTCGGAGACAGATTTTAGAACATGCTTTTGTGTAGGGGATTTCAAGTGATTTAATGACGGTGTACACCCAGCAGAAGACCCAAAAAGTATACAATACCTCCGTGTAGAATGTTGACGTAAGAATAGTTGTTAAAGTGAGGGTGACATTTTAGCTACTTCCGCTTTAGCTTTAGACGATGATAGTATTTGTGCTCCTCGAACTAAATGTAATTTTAAATAAAACGAAACATTGTATATGTAATTGTGATCTATAATTAGATCATGTCATGGTTAATCACGTAAACATAGCAATATTCATGTGCCATATATGGTTGTCAACCTAAGGTAGTTTCGTTCCGATGAGGAAAATCGCGTCTTTTTTATTATATACAATATAATAGCGCTCTCCTTCTCTCTTTGTGGTAGACCTTTTCTCCGTACTTACATATATGTTTTATAGGGAAAACAAAATTATCAACTAAGTTCATACCCATCCTACATAATGGCGCTTATTTGACTAGCTAAATTGGAAGTATAAACACACTCGTAAGGAATATGACATGGAAAGTCATTTTGAAAACGCTTGGATAGGAATACCTCCCAGTGGATATATAAATACCGTAAATACTTTAGCATTTGGAATTCACAAATCTTCGTCCGTTAAATTGTTGTGTTGCACAGTTATTGGCAATATTTCAATCGAACATTTGAATCTCTCGTGACTAATCTGGTGTGATGTATATATAGTTGATGCATTTGAATATCTCGTCGCCAAATTGTTGCGGCTCATGAAAGATCACTCATAAAAACACGGACACGTAGATAAGTAAGAAAAAATAAAATATATTGAGAGAAACCCGCATTTACAACGAGCAACAGTCATAGTAAGTACCGTAAAGATGGCGGACTATGGATGTACACTGACCACGCACCGAATTGTAACTCTCAGTTAATTTATACATTTCCGTAGACTTCCAGGCTGATTATTGTCTTGTTCTGATAAACCAAATTGTAAATTATTGGCCTTCGGGAGAAGATCAAAGTATAGTATCTGTTCCGGCAGATACTGCAAGCAAAGACCATATGTGGGGGAAACTCCGCATATGACCTTGGTCAATGTAGGGGCAAACCTTTATACCAATTGTCACTATCCAGCTCCCCTACTCCCGGGGAGTTGATCCCCATTTCCCCTTCAATCCTCACTTTAAAATCGGCCTTGCGCCTAATTTGCTCAGTGGGGGAGCAAATAAATACCTGTTCTTCAGATGCTGCACTTCCATTTCTTGTTCTCTGTCAGAGGAGGAGAAATTCTTCACGACTGAGATTTTTTTAATGTTTGTTCCTTTTCTCCACATTAAAAAACGACCCTGGTGTCTAACTCTGTCCCGTGGCTGTTTCCTTGCTGTTTTTGTTTTTTGGCATATCAACCCTTTTCAGGTTATTTAATGCCGATTCTAGTGATTTTGAGGAATGATTTTTTAATGGAGTATATTTGCTTTTTTAAGTTGGATTCTTTTAAACCCATAATTGGGACCCTAACAGGAACTACCACTCCTGGTCAGTCCGTCCTGTGGGGAGGCATTGTAAATAGGTACTAAATTAAATAGTTCTACTGTTTTGCACGAAAAATTATATAAGTAATTCTAAGTTTATTTTAAATTATACCTCAAGAGTGTATATTTTCCAAGGTATGTTTAATCCACATTACGTATATATATATATATATATATATATATATATATATATATATATATATATATATATATGGATGTGTGTGTGTTTGTGTGTGTGCGTGCAACACATGATCATACTTTTTCTTCAGTCATCTATTAAAGGCGATTGGGTAACGACATCTTACAATGGTATGATATTTTTATTTCTCGAGATGTTTTACGCGATAGCATATCTTTATTGCTAACTCAATTAAATTTTACTAGCAATGTTTGCAAAGAAACATATGGCTTTTCATCCAAGGTCGGAGATACCCCACACAGTTCGAAGAGAACCATATATATAGTGTGGCCATCAATATAGGATATAGAATATGTCTTACTGTAAACCTATGCTACGTCACAGATCTTAATACAAGACAAAGGGGTTAAGTTTTAACTCGTACTTGTAAGTAATGTTCTTGTTGCTTGGGACTAAAACAGATTTTACTTGACAAACCTTAATTTCGTAATTGGCCGGGGTCCTCTATTCATTCATTTGCATTTTTTTCGTCGCAGTTCAGTTGGACTCAGAAAGGCGGGTAAGGAGCTCATTCGAGCAACTTAGTGCTTAGCTTTGTTTGCTTACTAGAGCGATAAGCGCGGTCCTACGACTTATTTTCTTTCCTTAAAACTGCAAACCTTACGGCGCTTATCATATATGGTAACACGATTGGACTACGCCACTTATGTCTGACAGACCCGATAGTATCGGTTTGAAAGGTTTATTTTTTGTCTTAGAATACAAAAAATAAAACTACCTTTTTTTCACAGCTAAAAACGATTACTCTGTTGCCACTTATATAATATTAAGATGTTTATAATGCAATGTTACTCTTGCAAGTAATTCCTACACGCATTTCTGATGTGCTTTCCTGAGGCTACTTTCCTCTAGAAAAAAGTGTCGGCTGATAGTCTATGTGTGTTACTTCAAACAGGAGTTATGTGCATGAACTTTGGCCAGCATTCCCTAACAAACACACAAAAAAAACCCTAAAACGGCACTAAATCCTTCTTAAAAATACTAAAAAATATCTACGCACTCAAACAATATAAATTCGCCCCCTATTTGCTGGTCCTACTTACAATAATCCGTGGTCATTTGCCTAGCAAGTTACGCGGATATCGAATCCGCCCCGTAAGAACGACCTACACCTCCCTTCTCTATTAGCCATATAAAAACCCTTGGCTATCAAGAATTGTATCTAAAGGACACCGGCAGACACATACTTAGATTTTATATTTGAAAACAACCTCCCTTGGACAATGAGACGAAAACTAGAATCCCACACCAAGGCCATCATCTATTTAGACAAAAGCTTTTACATAATATTTGACCATGTACTCCCAGAACCGTAACGGTATCAATAAGTATCTGACTGTCTTAATACCAGCGCATATGTAAATGCAATTGGCTTGAATTCGCTTGCTCTAATAAATTATCTATATCTCATTCTTAGCCCACTACTAACAGTAACGTTAGCTACCATTTTCCAAATTGATATGGTCGAAAAGCCTACTTCTTTTCTGACAACAGTGCCCAAGGATTGTGTGAAAAATGATCATTGCGTAATACAAATGCTAACCGGGTTGTTGTTATAATAGAATCACTATAAATTTAGGTTTAAGACTCATAGGCCAATACGACAAGTACTACAGGGAACCTTGCCATGTAGCCATCAGATCCCACATCAGAGACAAAACATGGAGTAATGTATTTTCTCTCACTGCAGGTCAAAACTCAAATAGGACAACTGAATCATTCAACGTTTCAATTAAAACACATGTTTCAAGATCTAATTTACATATCAAACTTCACACTCCCCAATGATAAACATTTTCTTTTGATATTGCTCAAAATCCATACCAGACAGTTATCCGACATAATTTCAGCGCTAATAAAAAAAAAGTATACAGAAGCTAGAAATAAGTTCAATAGCGAAATAATTGAAGTAAAGTGAGGATTTACCGAAATTAGAAGACATTATGAACTTGAGATTAGTGGAAAAATTGTAAGATTGGTGTAATTACGAGAACTCCAACATTTCCTTACTACCAAGCCACCTTGAGTTTTATGTTTACTGTAATCGGGAAGGTCACGATACTTGCCCGACAACCTGTCTGCAATTCCCTTTTGAATTCAGCGAACCATGCCTAGCCAGATATTATTTTGCAGACGAACACGATGCTCAATAATCCCAGTGTCAAGTTACTATATACAACCTAGACATCCCACACATATATATATGCCAGTTATCTCAAAGCTCTATAACTAATGCCTTGCCAAATCTTTAATTTTTGACTGCTGCAAAATTGGTCTGTGCTACAAGTATAGAAGAATTTATCGAACTATTAGCATCTTTCCCCTATTCGCCAAATCAATTGAGACCTTTAAAAATAATATAACGCATGTCCAGCCCCAATCACATTTTTCGGCAGCTATCTTAAATGCAATGTGCGAATATGAACACCCACGCACATACACATACATGCACATACACACACGCGCACACCCACACGACACACGCCCACACCCTGTTGTTGCAAACTCTGGTGATGCCGGGGGACAATATTTCGATTGATATCCTGTTTTTCTTATTCATAAATAAAACATATTTGCTTATAACACTACACTATAACAGCCATTATTAAAAGGTGAATAAACAAATATCTAAGGAATCACTGTACTTTAAGGAGAACGAAATCCAGACTGGAGTGCAGTATGTGCATAAATGTACGGTAAAATGTAATGTTTTCAACGACAAGCTCGTGTCTAATTACAATTACAAGACCTATTCCCAACAACGGAAAGGCAAGGCTAATGAGTATATAGCTGAAAGATACGATTCGGCCATGCACAGAGAATTGTGACCACATTTGGTTTAGTTAATCTATAACATGTTGTCCATTCGGAGACAGGGTAAACCATTCGATAGGTTCTGCATAGTGAACCAACTTCAACCTTTGTCATATGGACGAAATGTTACATCTCTGTACCTGTTTACAAGTATGTTAATATAATGTGCTCTACACCTTCTACTAAAATGTTGTAAATATCTGCGAAAAGAACAAGAAGCGAAACCGCACCCTTGCACTGTAGATGTCTCTAGATTTCGTGAACTCATTTTTACTCGAATAGTTTCTTTCGTAGACTTTAGAATTATTTTAGAAGTTTCCTGTTTCTCTGATGGTACTGCCATGCATAGTTAAAGACATTTTGCTCCTAAACACCCTACATAATATTTCTGGAGATTTAATCCCAATTTGTAGCCACTTACATTCTCTAGAAACTGTACTAGTTGAATAAGTTGTATTATATCAATATTATTAGCCATTTTGCGAAGGGAGAAATAAGAAATATATCGCAAAATGATGAATATTTGATATGATATTTCCTGGCAAGTACTGTTAAGAGCATAAATCGGTTAACCCCGCGACATAAATTCAAGAAAAATAGTCGTCTTACTCATACCACTATCAAATGTTTCCCTCACTATCCAAATCTGAACGTAGATTCGATGAACAAAGTTGCTCTTCAAGAACTGGAAACCTGTTTCGCGGATTTACAGCTGATTACAATATTGGTGTAATCAAGTCCAATGTAAAGAAATTATTCATGGTATGTCGCCTTAATTAATCTAATTAACCAAATTTCCCCTGTCAACGATTAGTGTAACATTGTTCCAATAACAACTGCATATGCAATAGCACTTATTCTTGAGTGTCCGCCGGCTCTTATAAGTGGTGACCGTGTTATAAAAAAAACGGCAGAAAATTTCAGATATATCGCAAAAATAGATGAAAAAAAAATTTACAAATTAAATCCCATAAGTAGAATGAATAAAAGACTTTAAAATTCGACAGATAATTTTTAATTACTGATCGGGTTAATGGATGTATTAAGATAAATACGTCAAATTTAGAATTTTTAAATTTTAAATAGTGACAATATTATATTGCAATGCTGCGCAGTGTCCTCCTTGTGGGTTTCCACTCTGATAATGTTATTTATGAATTTCATTTTCACATAGAAACTAAAACTAAAGTGAATTTAGTTGAAAACTGATAATTAATTAAATTCTGATTCACAAAAAAAAAAGAACTTTTTACTTGACGATTGATATGTATTCATGCAAAACAATGAATTCGACGCACAAGCACACCCACAAACATATATACATACGTACATACATACAGGCATACATACCATACACAAACACGTATATATATATAACAAACCTTGACACTTCCAAAGTATGTGAACCCGACCTCATCCCAGCTGTGCTATTAAAAAAGTGCTCAGCCGAAGTAGCTCCAGTTCTCTCCAAACTCTACAACCAATGCCTAAATGAATCTTGCTTTCCGAGCTGTTGGAAAACTGCTTCTGTAGTACCAGTATTAAAGAATTCTGGCGAAAGAACTGACCCATTAAATTATCGCCCTATTAGCCCCCTCCTACTTTTTGCCAAAATATTTGAGACCTTAATTAACCATGCTCTAGTCAAGCACCTTACAGATGCTAAACTTCTGACCGACCATCAATATGGATTTAGACGAGCCCGTTCCACGGCAGACATCCTCACTGTAATCTCTGAACGCATATACCATTCACTGGACAAAGCGGAAGAGGGCAGAGCGGTAGCTCTAGATATATCTAAGGCTTTTGACAGGGTATGGCATGAGGGTCTCCTCAGGAAGATTAGATCTTACGATATCACTGGTAGAATACTTAACATAATTAAATCCTTCTTAGATAAGAGAAAAATACAGGCTGTCCTCGACGGTCGTACATCTAAACAATATGATATAAATGCGGGAGTGCCCCAGGGATCTATCCTTGGACCTGTGCTGTTCCTGATATTCATAAATGACCTCCCCGATAAAATTGCCTCTGAGATGGGTATATATGCTGATGACACCACACTCTATAGCAGGCACGACAGGAAAACAAATGAACATATATCTAAAGTAATGGCAGAAACACTGGAGGATGACCTCCAATCAGTAGTGGAATGGGGACAAAAATGGATGGTAACGTTCAATGCCACCAAGACAAAATTGGTTTCATTAAATAATTACAAGAAACCTTCTCTACCACCTATAGCAATGCCCAACGACTCTTTATCTGAGAGTACGTCTCTCAAGCTCCTTGGCCTAACGTTCACAGGAAACATGAGTTGGAACAATCACATCGAGGGCATTGCCAGGGCCGCTGCAAGGAAGGTGGGCTCTCTCTACCGTGCTAGAAAACTTCTAACACCGAAAGTATCCTGTACCTCTATAAGGCCACTATTCGCCTATGTATGGAGTATTGCTGTCATATTTGGGCCGGTGCATCGGCTACTAGTCCCTCGCTCCTTGACAGGGTTCAAAAGAGAGTCGCAAATCTGATAGGCCCCAAACTGGCATCTAAACTTCAGCCTATGTCCCATCGTCGAAACGCTGCATCCCTCTGCCTGTTCTACAAGTATTATAATGGTGAATGCTCTGAAGAACTGCAAGGACTTGTGCCCCCACGACGTGAACACCCTCGACAGACCCGACAAGCTGCAAAATCCCACCCCCACACTGTAGAGATCCTTAGATGTAAAATATCTTTCTACTCCAGTAGTTTCTTCCCCAGAACTGCTAGACTTTGGAATTCCATTCCAGGTCACTACTTCCCCAACTGTACTGACATGCATAAGTTCAAGTGCAACGTGAACCAACATCTCGTTGCCCTAATCCCTACATAGTACCCCAGTAGATGTTTCCCCTGATAGTAGCCCCCTACACCAAAGTGGCAATGTGCCTTGTTTGGGGTGAAAATGATATATATATATATATATATATATATATATATATATATATATATATATATATATATACGTTTGTAACGATAATTACCTCAAACATTACATCGTAGGGAAATATAACAACGTATATATTTATATATATATATATATATATATATATATATATATATATATATATATATATATATATATACATACATGCATATATCATGAACTTGTGGAGAATGCATGAAAGTGTCTCTATATCATATATATATACATATATATATGTATATATATATATGTATATATATATATAAATACACAGATACATTATATATATATATATGTATGTATATATATATATATATATATATATATATATATATATATATATATATATATATATATATATATATATACATAGTAATTTATAAAATATATATGGCGACTAAGCTACACTGAATATTCTGCGTTTCATCCACTGTAGGATTCGACAGGCTTATGCGCCTCCTACAGTGGATCCTACAGTGGATGAAACGCAGAATATTCAGTGTAGCTTAGTCGCCATATATATTTTATAAATTACTAACTAGCTCTACCTACGTATTGAGCACGTTTGAAGTAAATACTTAAAGTTTACGCATAATCTATACTGTCGTATATTAAATTTATGTGAGTAAATGACGTAGTTATATACATATGTGGGTGTATATATATACATATATATATATATATATATATATATATATATATATATATATATATATATATATCAGCACGCGTGTGTACAAATATACGTATGTCTGTGTAAATTTATATTTATAAGGGGTTTGGCATTAGTTGCTGTTTCGTGCAGGATTAAAAAATAAGAATATAATGAAATACATTTGGAAAAATTTCTTCGGTAAGCTGTCGTTATTGAAAATTTTCCCAGAGAAATTATATCAGATCGTCAAAATTTTTTTGTCTAAGAATATACTTATTTTACTATATGTCTTCATTCCTTCATTCGTATCGATGTGTACGCTCTGCGATGTTCATTTCAACGCATGGTGATTATCTTTCGATGAATACCTTTATTCTTTTTATTTTCTAATATGTCGGGGAAGATTGAAAAACTTATCTGTTATATACTAATAAGGAAAAATATATTAATGTGACAGAACTTATTGTATCAAATATATAATTCAGAGTATTCCTCACACTTAATATTTGTCGGGCAATATCTCTCTCTCTCTCTCTCTCTCTCTCTCTCTCTATATATATATATATATATATATATATATATATATATATTTATATATAACATATATGCATATATACACATATGCACATTATAATCTACTATCTATTTATGCATTTATATATTTATTGTTACTATTAATATTATCATTATTATTATTATTAGTAGTAGTAGTAGTAATAGTAGTAGTAGTATTCATTGTTCACCTCATATAAGGAACAGTGTTATTTTAAGTAGAGAACCAATATCGCGGACATCAGTTGCAGAGATATTATGAAGGGAGATAAGTAGTAAGATGTCTGTTCATATTAAACTTCATTACACTTGAAATTCTGCATATAATTACTGATGGCAAACAGACTCCGGAACGGAGTTCCAATGTCTAGCAATTCTAGGGAAGAAAATATTGGAGAAAAAGATGTTCTTACACCTAGGAAACCCTACTGTAAAGGGGTGGGAATTAGCTGCTGGTCGTGTTCGTCGGTGGTCTTTACGCCGTGCAGTGTACAGCTTATGTAGTTCGTCAGATCATTCACCATTAAAGTATATGTAGAACAGGCAGAGGGGTGCAACATTCCATCAATTTGACAGCGGATGAAGCCTACATTACAATTCAAGACCTATCAGGATAGCGGCTCTCTTTGGACACTGTGCAGGCGTGAGAGATAAGTAGCAAAAATGTGGCAACACTACTCCATATGCCAGCGAATGGTTGTTTTCTAGACGTAAGGCTACTTTCAGGTGTAAACAGTTTTCCAGCACGGCCAAAAGAGGCCAGGTACTTCGCAGCAGCCTTGGCAATGATCTCAAGGTTTACATTCCAATTCATGTTCCCTGTAAACATTAAGCCGAGAAGTTTAAAGGGATTGCCTCCGGGCAATATATATATATATATATATATATATATATATATATATATGTGTGTGTGTGTGTGTGTGTGTGTGTGTGTGTGTGTGGGTGTAAAGCGTGGCCCATAAGTCACATTATATTTGAAAAATGCAATAACTTTTTTCTATTAATATATTTTAATTTCTGTTTACATTATTCTAAAATAAAATCTTTTTGTATAGAAAAGTTTACAACAGAACAACGAGTGAGGATAATTAAATTGCATTTTGAAAATGGAAGGTCAATCGTGGCAATACAAATATCTTATATGCGGCATTTCAATGTTCGATATCCTCTTAAAAGATAAACTCTCTTGAAATTTTGATGTTCAATGGCCCTTACGTTCATCTAATTTGACAGAACTAGACTTTTGCCTTTGTGAATATATTAAAGACAAAATATATGCAAATGAGCCTCGAAGCAGTCATGAACTTAAGGCAAACATATGCAGGGAATTCTTTCCCTACAACTACCTTAGAAAGAGCTCGTCTTTGTAAAGCCAATAATGGAGGTTATTAAAGATACATCATCTTTCGTAATTTAGTCAGAATAAATATCGACGCAAAAACTGTGTAATAAAAAAGCATTAACTAAATACAGTCATTTCAGAAAAAAGATATTTGATTTTCTTGCTGTAATTTTGCTATATAATTATTAAAATGAATAAAATCAGGCAATATGAAATTTAAAATGGACGCACTGAGATATAGCGGCTCGATGTTTCGCTTGTCTTATGGGGACTTTCCCAAGAGGTAGAGTTAATTACATATGTATACTTTATGATCCTTTACGTTGGATTATTAGTGGAAACGTGGTTTCATATCATAACAGGATAATCGGATCAAAAATATAAACGTTTGTGGGAGTAAAAACAAAGTAAACTACAAAGCAATTTAGTGACAACAAAATGAATTACAACAATATATTTTAATATTTTTTATACTAATAGACCTAATGAGAATACTTATATTATTATTTTTTTTTTTACAAAGGCATCACCACATAATCAAGGCCCAGAGGCCACTCAAGGATAAGGGTTAAAGAGTGTACAGTAAAAATTGGACAATATAGTAATCATTAGTAATGGAAATTTGGTAAATTTGATAACTTATATGGAACGGCTCATCAAGAACTTTTTTACGTTAGACTTGAACACAGCCATATTGTAGTAAGCCGGAAAGCAGGAAAACGGAAGACAATTCCACAGGCCTGCAGTTCTAAGAAAGAAGCTTTGTTCATGGATTCTACGTTTAGGTTTAGGCACATATAAAGAGTGGGGGAAATTATTGATAGTGTTTACAGCTAGACGAGTGTTTCTTGTGAAAGTTTGGCGAGGGGGGACCATAGATTGAAGCTCAGTCGAACACTTTCCATGAAAATAACGATACATCAGAGACAAGCTCGCAACATCTCTTCTGTGAGATAGAGGTTGCAAGGAGGAGAAAAGGACATCTCCTACGAGGCTACGAAGTCTATTTTGACCTCTATCAAGGCAGGACAAGTCCTTTCTAGCAGCTCCTGCCCAGATGTGGAAACAGTATTCCATCCTTGGACGTACCTGGCTCTTATATAGGTAGAGAGTAGCATCAGCAGTGAGATATCTACTGGATCGATAGAAAGAACCCACCATTTTTCCAGCGGCCTTGGCAACAGATTTGATATACGTGTTCCATTTAAGATCAGGAGTAATGGTCAAGCCCAGAAGCTTGTCAAAACTTGAGGCCTGAAGACGAGAGCCATTCATTTCAATTGAAGACAAATGTGAATTAGAATGTTGATGATGTAAAGAGAGAAGCTTGGTTTTAGATGCATTAAAAGTAACCAGCCACTCCTTTCCCCATTGCACTACGTGCTCAAGATCAGAGGAGAGAGAATTGGAGAGAACTTGGTCGTTTACTGTCTTAGATGTGGTACCATAAATGGTAGTGTCGTCAGCATAAATGTCTACAAATGATGTAAGGATATGATTTGGAAGATCATTAATGTAGATCAGGAAAAGAGTTGGGCCCAGGATGGATCCCTGAGGGACACCGGCATTAATACTGTGAGCTTCTGATTTTTGCCCCTCAACTACTACTCTTATGAACCTATCAGAAAGAAATGATTTAATAATTGAGAAGACTTTTCCAGCTATACCGTAGCTAGCGATCTTTTGAAGTAAACCTTTATGCCATACCCTATCAAAGGCTTTAGATATGTCAAGAGCAATTGCCCTAGAAAGATTGCCACCGTCGAGAGATTTGCTAATCCTATGCGATATAACTGTAAGGACATCTGCTGTAGATCTAGCAGAACGGAAACCATATTGAGTGTCACTAAGAAGGTTATTTTTGTTGAGATGTTTGATTACTTCTGTATTTAACACAGATTCTAGCAACTTACTCATGACGCACAGGAGACTTATTGGCCTGTACTGAGAGGGGGATGAGCGAGCACCTGAATTCTTAAATACAGGGCATACTGATGAGATTTTCCAGGCAGATGGGAAACTATTCTCCTTAAGACAACGTTTAAACAGTTTTGTAAGTATGGGCGCTAATTCAGGTTGAAGTTTTTTGAGTACTATAATTGGAATACCATCAGGGCCAGTTGCTTTACTCGAATCAAGGTTTTTGATTAGCTTCGCAACATCACGTACATATATACGTATATCACATAGCGTGTTTTCTGATACAGGAGGAAATATTGGGGGTTGGCGGTCTTGGTCGCAAAGGGTAGAATTAGCTGCAAAGTTCTTGACAAAGAGTTTGGCTTTGTCTGATGCTGACGAGATTACCTCAGGTCCATTGATAATAGTTGGGATGGAGCACACGCTTCTGTTCAGGATTCCGTTTGCTATTTGCCAAAACTGGTGGGAACCAAGCCGCTGCTCAGCTACTTTGGACTTAACAGATTGAGCATACAACACTCTTGCGTTCCGTATTACTTTCTTACAATGGTTGCTGGCAGTCCTGAAAACGGCTTTAGTTTCCATGCATCTATTACGTTTGAAGCAGTGGAAAAAGTGATTTCTGTGGGCAATGGCAGCAGCACATTCTGGAGAGAACCCTGGCTGGCTGTTAGGTTTTTGCTGAAACTTTTTAGAGGGTATGAAATGGTCAACACCTACAATTAACCATTCAGTTAGGTCTAATACTATGGAGGACACATCCTTTTTAAACATGGAATGCAGAGGTAGATCAGATATAAATGTACGGAAGCTATCCCAGTCAGCCTTAGTGTATCGATATACTGTACGATGAAGAGGTACGTCTGGGGACTTATTACATTTCATTTTTATCTTAATTGATACAACAGAGTGGTCGGAAGATCCAAGAGGCGACAGAACAGAAACTGAACATAGTTCAGGGCAAGTTGTGAGAAAAAGGTCTAGTAGGCTCGCATACTGGCCGTCATTATCGGGCACACGGGTAGGTTCCTGAACAATCTGAGTGAGGTCATAGGCAATGGAGAAATCATGACAGAACCTCCCCTCATCATCGGTCTTGTTTGAGTGGGTCAACCATTCGACGTTGTGAACATTGAAGTCTCCACATACGTGAATGTTAGCTGAAGGATAAGTAGAAAGGACTTGGTCAATTTTCTCAGATATGCTTTGAAAGATAGTAACTCCGCTGTTGTGGGGGCGATAGAGAGTAAATATAAATGCAGTAGTGTGAGCTAAAGCAACCCGGAAGCACATATACGGTAAGTTAGGATCTTCCCTGGAGATGTCCCTCCCACATGGAAAGCTATCTTTAATATAGGCACATATTCCATGCCCATGGCGATCTTGGGGGTCAGATTTAGAAGTTAAGTTAGAGTATCCTGAAATTGCAAACTCATCTAGGGAAACAGCCTGTCCAATGCACGTTTCACTTAAAAATAAAAGGTCTGGTTTAGTCTCCTGTAATTGGGTTTCAACCTCTGGAAGGTTAGAACGAAGACCCCTGATGTTGGAGAAGGAGACATGGTAGTAGAGGTCTGCGTTGGAAGTTGGAGAACCGGGTTTAATCGTGTATTTTTTCTTGAAACTTGTCATGATGAAATTTTGGAATTTGTGGACTAGGTCGACAGATTTACTTAGAGCAGGACAGAGAGGGGAAATTAAGAGAGAAAAAGAAACGAAGATTTTTTTTTATTTGTAGCTAATGATAAGGTAACGCCATAACAATTACCCACTAGTATGACATCGAGAGGCCCACCAGAAGCTACTGCATGGTCCAGAATCCATTCACCAAATGGCAATACAGCAGCCCCAGTACTTTGCACCTGCTGATAGGACAGCCTCCTTAGTGGTTAATCCAAGGTTCGGGTCCCTGACTATCAGGCGGATAACGTCAGCCCAGACAAAACGTTTACCTCCAGCACCCTTACTAGTGACATGGCTACAAGGATAGACATAGAAACAGAAAATTTCCGCCATCTCAGCCAACTTTTCGCAAAAATACTGCCAACCTAGAAAACAGCTTTTTCTGCTCCCTTTGTCCGAAAAATCACTCATTTAAAAAATGATGACTGAGGGACAAATAAGAAGAAGCGAGAGTAACAGGAGCTGCCGATAACGCATCCACAATGCGTTTTCTACTCTCCATTAAAAAAAACAAACTATTAAGTATTGTACTTAATAAAAGTCCAACAGACGTGTTTAAGGGAAAGTATGGTGATAGATTCCCCTCACACGAACTAAAAATGAGGATAATTCGTAATTTTTGCTATCAACTCGGTAGATAAATAAACATATGTACGAGGAAAAAAAAGCTAGCATTTAATAAAACAGAAATACACAAATTAAATACTGAAATAAAATAGAGTTGTTAATATTTAAAATCTAAAATAAAAAGCATGATTGAAATCACTTATCTCAACAAATACCAATTCCGTCTCCAAATTGCAAACTGTATTGAAAGAAATTCAGTTAGTAGCGTTCAAAACATTTTTTTTTTAAATTAGCCGTTAAAAGAAAATCGTGATTTTATTCTGAACTTAAGCTAGTAACGTTTTAAGAAGCTTACGATATAAAAGAAAAGGCTGATGGGGGGGTTCTTCCGAAAGTAAGTTGGTGCCGATTATAAGTAATTTCGAGATAAGATGGAAGCCGGTATTGGACTAGAAAAAAGCTAGCATTTAATAAAACAGAAATACACTAATTAAATACTGAAATAAAATAGAGTTGTTAATATTTTAAATCTAAAATAAAAAGCATGATTGAAATCACTTATCTCAACAAAAACAATTCCGTTAAAAATTAAATACTTCTACTACTACTACTATTACTACTACTACTACTACTACTACTACTACTACTACTAATAATAATACTAATATTATTAATAATAATAATAATAAGTAATAAAAACGATTATACAAATGATAATAATAATAAATAATAATAATGATAATAAAATAATAATACTGATAATAATAATAATTATAATATTAATAATAATAATACTAATAATAATAATAATAATAATAATAATAATAATAATAAAAACTTTCATAACTATAAAAATATAAGGACTAATAAAACATTCATTATAAAATATCTTGTGATTGAAAAGAACGATAAGAAAACACCACTAAAATAATAACACAATATAATTAGAATAAAAAAGGTATACCAATCACGTCTTGGCGAAATGTAAAAATTCGAGTTCGTTATTCCATCTGTGCACATTTATAATAAGGTTAAATATAAATTTCGTGTCATGAATTGAACATTTGTGATGAAATATTCGTATTTTATTTATGTAAATATTATATTTAAATTAGTATATATATATATATATATATACATATATATACATATATATATACATATATATATATATATATATATATATATATATATATATATATATATATACAGGGTGACCCCCTAAAAACAAAAACAAAAGCTAAAGGGAGGTCATCTAGAACATATGCTGTAGAAAGGAGAAAAAAGGCCAAATACCCTAGTGTTTTTTGTGTGATGATTTGAATATAAAAACTAGTTATGATCCAAGTTTTATTCCATTAGGCAAAACACTAAAAAACGGGGCCTAATTAGAGTTGGCCCCGTTTTTTTAGTCACCCTGTCTGTATATATATATATATATATATATATATATATATATATATATATATATATATATATATATATATAAACAAATTACCATGACTAACAACAATAAATCACCTGTTTACATCTTAACTACATCCACAGATAAAGAGACATTGTAATAAGTAAACAAAATTACCACGGGCCGCTACAACAGGCATTTGTTTATTTTCAAATCAAGTCAATTCATGAAAAAAAGTTAAAAAAAACAAAAATACTGGTCCCAAGTAAGTTTACTATTTTGACTGAAACAGTAAGTGTGGTAGCGAATTATAGTAATTTACTTTGCCTAAATAAAATAATATAACGTCATTAAGTCTTTATTAAACACCTGATAACACCTCGTAAAATCCCCATGTTTTTACTTTAGATTATTCTATAATGTTATATATATATATATATATATATATATATATATATATATATATATGCATAGATATTTATATATATATACATATATATACGTATTTATCTCTCTCTCTCTTTATATATATATATATATATATATATATATATATATATATGTATACATATATATATATATGTATATATATGTATATACATATTATATATATAACATTCCAAAACTCATGATGTTGAAATGCCGGCGTGATTATTTTTTGGGTGTTTCTACACTTTAAAAAGGAACAAAAATGATTAAGTATTAGTCATACATTAAAGAAGCTGTTTGATTAACTCTTTATGAAGTGTGTCTTAGGTAAAAAAAAAATTAAACCTCTTTCATTTAATTCTTTTTATTTTTTTAAGCAAAGAATAGGTAATATATTACGCCATGGTTATGTTGTCTATTTTAACCGTAATCGATAATAAAAATAGTTTTCATACATTCTAATTAAATTACTATATCTCCTTGTTTAAAATCTGTTTCTTGTAAAAATTGCTCCATAATTTGGTTTGTTTTTTGGATAAAAATTTACAAGTATTAGTTACGTTTACGCATCGTTGGTGTTTCTATTTAGAAGAATCAGTTATGTGCCTTCGTCTTTGATCTTTGTCGACTTTAGGTAAAATTACAAAGAGTAAAATGTCCACATTAAATTGTTACACTAATGTATCTACTCCTCGTATCGATTTAACAAAGACTCAACTTACTCATGAGGCAAATGAGAAGTATTGGTCTGTACTGAGAGGTAGATGGCTGCTTACATGCATTTTTAAGTAGTGTGAATACAGCGAGGTTTTCCAAAGTGTTTGGAAAGCTATACTCTTTACGATCACACTAAAACAGCTTTATAAGCATGGAAGGTAGTCCTGTTTAAACTTTCCTTGCACTATTATTGGAATGCCGCAAGACCGATTGCTTTACAGAGATCAAGGTTTTTGATTAGCTTGGAGACATCACGAACATCATGTTTCGCATGGCGTTATTTAAAATACAGGAGAAAATACGGGTGGGAGGAGGTGGCGTCCCTGATTCCATGATGTAGAATTAGCTGCACTTTGGGGGTAAAGCGTTTACCTATGTATGATGCCGATAAGATTACCTCGAGTTTATTGATGTGGTTAGGATGGAGCATACGCTTCTGTTAAGAACCCTGTTTGCTATTTGCCAAAACTGTTGGGAACGAAGCCATTTCTCAGTTACTTTGGATAACTGACTGGTCATAGAACTCTCTTGCGTTCTTTATTACTATTTTGCAGTTGTTGCGGCAAGTTCCGAAGGCGCCTTTATTATTATTACATTTCGTGTAACGTAATTTATTAAGTGATCTCTGTATGCAATGGTCCAAGCACATTCAGGAGAAAACCAGGGCTGGCTGTTTTTGCCGGAATTTTTTAAAGAGTATAACTCGGACTATACCTACCATAACTATTCCGTCAGCACTAATCCCATAGATGAAACATTCTTTTCAAACATGGGACACAGATGTAGATCTTGTATTAATGCGAGGAAATATTTAATAAGCCATAGACTATCGATATGTTGTATGATGTGGGGGTACGTTTGAGGTGTATTACATTTACTTTTTGTATTTTAACTGATATAACCGAATGGTCGGAAGAACTCAGTAGAGACAGAACATAGCTCAGGCTAAGTATAAAGAAAAAGGGCGAATAGACTTGCCTACTAAGCGTCAGTGTCGGGCACACCGATCGGTTCGTGAACAATCTTAGGTCATAAGCAATGGAGAAATTGTGACAGAACCCCTTGTAATCATCTGTCCTGTTTGAGTAGGGAAAATAGATCTAAACAGGCATTATTTCTGGAAAGCTTGCATGATGGAGTTTTAGGATTTGTTGATCAGATCGACAGCCTTGGTTAGAGCAGGGCAAGGAGGTAATGAAAAGAGAAAAAGAAAGATGACATATATCTATTGTTGTTCATGATAAGGTTTTGCCGTAACAATTGCCCACAAATATGGCATCGAAAACCCCCACCAGATGCTACGTTCCAGTTCCTAATCTATTCATCAAATAGCAACAGAGCGGCCGCGGTACTATGAACGTTTGCTGAGGAATTATTAAAATACTATCGACAATAAGAACGACAGATGAAGAATAATTTCAGAACACTATTTAATATTGTATTTTCAACCTATTTTTTAATGATAAACTCATGTTTATATATGGTCGTATTGTTTTTCCAGTAGTGTTGTTGTGATCATTTTTGACCTAAATAGATTTATAAAACACTATGATTTTAAAATAAGTAATAACATTCTAGTAAAAAATGTACTACTTTCTATTTCAGTAAAACTGAAAGAAAATCGGTTTGATCATTATTAATACTATATAAATAATTGATTCATTTAGAATGTCAAATTTCATCAGTGTATTGTTGATTTAGGTAAGTCCCAATAATCTTTAATAGGGACTTACTATCTTCATTAAAGAATAGAAATGTACCTGTATGTGAAAATATTAAAGAAACGTATATTTCCTCGGAATATATTGATATGAAACAGAAATTAGTCTTAATAACGTAGTAAAACAAATTATATTTTCCCTATTCCACAATATATATATATATATATATATATATATATATATATATATGTATATATATATATATATATCCATATATATATATGTGTGTTTGTGTGTTTGTGTATATATACACATGTTAGGTGTGTTTAAATCATAAAGCGAAACCTTTGGTATTGATTATTAAAAGAAAAATACGTAAAGCACGAATAATGTAATTCATATAATATTGACCGGATAGATTCTGAGGGGCTAATCTCACTAGCTCTGCTAGAAGAAGTTCACCACTTTTAATCATCAAATCAAATTACTTTTGGAATTTTATTTCTAAAGAGGTTGTTTAATCATGGTTTGAAATGGGTCCAATTTAATTAATTAGTAATATGAGTTACTTAAAACTCACAAAGCGACTATCCCTTTAAGCCCCATTAAGTTTATAATAGGGACACCACAGAATAAGCTTGCAAATATATATTTAATATTTTACAACCAGTATTAGAACATTACCGTAAATACTGCCTTTAAAAATCAGTTTAGTTTGTGCAATTGAATTTTGAGACTATATATATTCGTATAGATTTTTACATCATTGCTAGATATCATTTCCTCTTATTTCTCCAATCATATTTGCACCTAATGAATTCGGTTTCAACGATGTAAAGTATCGGAAAAGAGAAAGGGTATCTATTGTTTCAGTTCTGGGACCGAAATTGCAGATATTTTCGTCGGTTTTCGGGAGGATCAATTACTTTCTTGGCCCATGAATACATTAGTCACTTTTCGATATGCGGACGATACATTTTGTCTCTTGAATTAAAACGAAGGTAAATAATTCTTCTCCTTACTCAATGAAATGCATCCCGCGTAAAAGTATAGTGACGAAGAAGAGTTAAAGTCTTCCATAGATTTCCTCGATGTATTTGTAACTAAAACGCCATCTAGTTACCTTGTACTAATATAGCGTACACCCATATTACGATACCGTATACACGTTGGTATTCATTTTGCTCCACAAAACCTAAGATCAAATAACTCTGGAGCCTAACACATGATGACGTTATTATTTGTTCAAAATCAAACTTGGATGAAGAATTTAAAAAAATCACTGATATCCTTTCCAAAATTGGTACCGTCTTGACGTGATTAGGTCAGTTATGCAAAAACAAAATGAGTTGTATTAAACTAAATTTCCCACAGTGATTAAGTGTTTAATGTACCTACCTTTACAGTTGTTGGGGGCAGTAAGTGACAAAACTGTCATTTTGTTTCCAATGTTCACGTTGTGTTTGTTACAAAATGATATTAATGCCGTCGTCTCGAAAAGATGTTCACCCTTCCCCGAATAATAATAATAATAATAATAATAATAATAATAATACTAATAATGATGATGATGATGATGATGATAATAATAATAATAATAATAATAATAATAATAATAATAACAATAACAATAACAATAATAATAATAATAATGTAATTTACAAGTTAAATGGAGTTGCGGTGCTAAAAATGTGGGTCGAACAATGTTGATATTAGATGGGAGATTCAAACAGTATGTACATAGCAAAATCAGAAATAGGATATCCCGAACAATGGACGCATTTGCCGAGACATACAGATCTTAAATAGCTGATCATCTCATTTAAAACTCGTCATATGCAGCGATCTTCAGTACGATCTCATTTTGAATCCTGAATCGTGATCAGGCAACATTTCTTCTCAAGATCTTGGAGACGATCTACTTGCGGCTGAGGAGGCTTTATGTCTTTAAGCAGAGTGCATGCTTGTAAGGTTTGAGAGAGATTAACATCTAGGACATTCGAAAATATCATAACGTTGATTTATTGTAATTGTTCCTGTTTTTTTTTTTAATTTTTCATCCATAACGGAACTGGACCTGACTTTATTTTAATTGATATAATTGAGTTCTCCTTTGTAACACCCCCGATATAACTTTGGGAAATTTGAGGTCAAAACCGGTCTGCTGAGTCCCTCTTTATCTTCGTTCTTCTCTCCCTTTTTCATAATGTGCTTCACGTATTTTGCTTGTAACATCAACAATAAGGATTGTAATATATATGTTTTGTACCTCCCCAAAATTATGAAACAAACAAACGCACACCCATACATATATATGTTTTTTTTTCTAGACATATTGGGAAAATCCTGCATATCTCGGGTTTGAATTATGATCAACGTGTTTTTTAGAATCTCTTGTTGTTATTATCATGAAATCAGTGAAATCGTTAATTTTTTATCAGTAGATTTTATGCTCTAAATAAGGGAATTTCTTTGTGCACAAGAATGAAACGCCACATGTCTCCTCACAATTACTTATTCAACTGTATTTTATTTACATTGCGATGTAAAAAAACTTCTGTTGATATATGAATTTATTTTGATACTAGCATGGGTGGCCGGCATTGCCCGGGTGTTTGGAGGTGTGTGTTGAGCAAACAAAATAAAAAAAGTAGTAGTATCAAGGCAGGATCGAACCCATAATGCATAAGATGAGGAGAAATTAATGTGTTTAGCCAATTTTTTCGATATTTGTCGTCTGATGGTCGAGCTTCAAAATAGAGGGTGAGATAGAGAAACAATTCATCGTTGTCGTAGGAAAAAGACTAGCGCGCTGAATCTGCGGGGAAGTCGGGTATCTAACTTACAATGCCCCAAAAAACAACCAGCCACAAGGTACAGCCCCCAAAATAGGGTCCTCGCCCACCTAGAGCAAAATTCTCAAGAGGGCCGTAAACATGACAAATCTGCCAAGGAAGCCCAACCAAAAGAAGTAATACCAGATGAATTTTAGGCCACTTGCAATTCTGAAATTGCACCCCCCCCCAAGAAAAAGAAGAATGAAAACCTGTTCCTCCAGAGCTGTCTCCACGGCAATCTTACACACAACTTTAACGAAACAGGAGAAATTAAGTAAGGATCCAGGTGGAAATAAGTTTAAGAAATTACTAAAGCTAAACGAAGTATTCACGGAAACAAAGAAAAATGTTCCCCAAACATGTCCCAGCCCCTGTTAATATCTCGCTCCCCACAAGAGAAAATAAACTAACTTCCATAGGACCACTTTCTTCCAAAAGAAGATCTCAAAAGCATCACCTTTTTGTACTCCTGCCAACACGTCACAAAACACTCAACCAGCTTCTCCTATGAAAACTGAAATGCCCCATCCCACACCTCCTGGCAAAAAAACGCACGGAAGCCTCTCTAGCGAAACTGAAAATAGAAAAATAAATCGCCCCCTTTATCTACAGGAAATCTGTCTGCACTATCACACAGGAGAGGGAAGCTATAATGAAGATCCATAAAAGTAAATCATATAAAAATCTCCTTTCCTTTAGACATCTAAACGATACACAATAAAACCCCAGACTTTTTTTCCTAAAGCATAATGAGTCTTAACGGTCGTTAATGACTTAAATGGGTCATGGACAATGATAGAGGAAGCAAATAGTGCGTAGGATCTGTTCGTCCAGTCGCTTTTTTCAATGATAAAGAGATTTCCGAGTTTAAAAATTTTGTTTTGGGCGGGTCCACATAAAAATGCACCCATCATTATATAGGGCCATACGACTAATTTTCCCTCTTGACATCGGCGGTATGTGCCCTGACGGTCATTCACCACTGAGATGACAAGTGGATCTATGGAGACAGCTGTCGGTGTCTTGTCACCGTCTATGTTTGGTCAGGATTCCCAACCCTAAGTAAACCAAGATGACCTTAAGATTAACTAGTTTGAATGTCCAAGAGTTGAGGGACGCCTCTCGTAAACCTCAAGTTGCACGTGACCTCAACGCCTCGAGGTGGATATATGTTGCTTACAGAAAACTCAATTATTCCAAGTGATTATCAGGGCGTGCACCTTAGAGATTAAAAGCTCTACTCGGAGCATTATGATACCTATGCAAAGGGGTTACCTGGCTAGTTATACGCACTCTTGATGCGTCTTATGAACCTGTATATCCAGATCCGGAAGGAAGATTTCACGTGCTGGATGTTACCGAAAAGGATGTGGAATTTTGTTCTATTGGGGTGTATGCCCCCAATAACCGTACTGAGCTAGTTTAATTTTTTCGGCGAATCGATCCTTTCAGAAATTCGTCTCGTTGGTTAGTTTTAGCTGAAGACTGGAATGCGGTCCTTGATCCCGATTAAGATCGCGGGGTTAATACCACGGTGCTACGAACCAGAACCGGGATGCTAGGGCGTTTCAAGACTTTGTCGACGAGTTCGATCTTGCCAATAAATTTCGAAACGAAAAGCCCGGGGATTTACTATAGACTTGGAAATGTAGACGTGGCTCCGATCCGGTGCTACTTTCGGGTTACATAGATCCGTTCTTAGTAAGGAGAATCGACTTAGGGATTTTAGACTGTCCAAGTTTTCATAATATAGGTTATTCGGACCATAGGCTTGTCCGGGTACGAGTAAAAGTAGATAGTGATAAGCCTCGGATGGCTAGTTACTGGAAGTTCAACACGTCGTTGTTTGCGTGGAGAACTTCCGGGAACAGCTTCTACTAGCCACACAGGGGGTATTAACGGTTGCTATTATCGGGAATTAGTGGGTGGGGTAACCTAAAAAAACGTTATTAGCTCCTTCGCTGCTGATTTAATCGCCGGCTCAATCTTAGTTCTAGAGCAGCGAAAGCGACATTTGAAGATAGATTAGAAAGGGTAGTAAAGGAGGGGGATAGTGGTAGTTATACTATAGTTAAGACCGGACTGGACTCCTTGGATAATAGGGAGGACCAGGGATTACTAGTTAGGGCTAGATTAACAAGAGCGCCAAACGAGGCAACACATATCGCCTTGTCACTGCGCGCTGAGGAGTGTCGACGTTCTGCTGATACACACGTCGCCATTGTCACATTGCCGGGCGGACCAACCGTAACATCTAACGACGGAATATCGGAGGGTTTTCGGACTCATTTTCAGGATCTTTTTACCAAGGAGCCGGTCTGTAGACAGTTTGACATCTATTTAGCCGACGTTTCTCGCCTTGAGGCGATCGAAGCGGCAAGGTGTGAAGGAAGCATTAAAGAGGAAGAAGTTCTTGAGGCTTTGAAACAGCTCGGGCTAGACAGGACTCCTAGGATTGATGGACTGCCCTAGGAGGTGTATTTGAGGATGCCGCCCATTTTTATTCGTTTGCTGACCATATTTTTAACTCCTGGTTTAGGAACGTGTGCATATCTCAGTACTTTTCCAGGGGGTCATGAAATTGCTGCGCAAAAATAAAAATGGAGGGGATGGGATAGGTAATTCTCGGCCCTTAACGATGTTAAACGCAGAGTTAAAGTCTTAGCAAAGAGCTTAGCAAATCGTCTGCCGATTATCTTACACCGTTTAATAAGTCCCGAACAGATGTGTTCTGTTAAAGACCGGACGATTCAAGATAATTTTCACACGATGCGCTTGATCGTAGAAAAAGTCGACACAGAAGCCGTGCTGATCAATTTAGATCAGTCCAAAGCATACGACAGAGTAGACTATCGATACCCAGAGGCTGTCCTTCGCTCGGCTGGGTTTGGTCCCCAGTTTCGCTATTGGATTCGCGTCTTGTATGCTAACCCGGTGCTATGGTGAAAGTGAATGAGGTGAGGTCGAAGACCGTCATGCTAACAAGATCCAACCGTCAGGGTTGTCCGTTATGAGAAATGTTATATGTGCTGCCGCTTAAGTAATATTTTCGCCAGCTTCGGGTGAATAAGGTCCTTCGCGGGATTATTTTGCCTGGTTGCATTACCCCGGTAAAGTATACCTCCTATGCCGACGGCGTCACTGTGCTTGTAACGAGCAGTGCCGAGATTAGAGTCGTCGACATAGAAACAAGTCGGTATGCTAAGGTCACAGTGGCCATAATCAACTACGATAAGTCTATTGCCTTATGTATTGGTGCTTGGAGGGGTATGCCCCTTCAGGGACCCTTTGGCTGGATTGATGGGGCCTGCAAGCTACTCAGCGTCTGGTTTGGCCTCGACCTCCAGCTGGAGAAAAATTGGTCGTAATATTGGAAGCGGTCAAGGTCACATCTCCTTTGCGGGCCTTGAGAAACCTGTCATTGAAGGGTCCGGCGGAGGTAGTCAATTCTCATATCTACCCCCTAATACTATACTGTCTATCAGTACTCCCTAGTTGATCTGGTGCATGAACTTTTCGCGTTCTTATGGCGCGGAAAGCAAGCTATGGTTAGCTGGGAGGTCTGTTATCTGCATACGTCTGAAGGCGGTCTGGGTATGTCTAGTGCGGAAATTCGTAGACACACTCTTAGGATGATATACCTGGACCGAATGTGTAAACCTAGTGAGGGAAACAGTGCTTCTAGATGAAAGACACTAAGAAATCCTTTCATGCTTTAGACTGAAAGGGAGGCACACAAGTTTCCCCGAAAGGAGTGCCCATTATATCGCGGGTGTCGTTAGGCCTTGAGATTCCTTCTATTGGTGAAAGCAAGCCTCTCTGACTCCCAGGTGTTGTTTCGTAAGACACTATATCGGGCTTTATTTTGGGGATCAGTTCGAGACGAAAAGATTGAGGAGTACGGGTTTACGAAGGAGGAGCGCCGCTTGATATGGTCTTGGGCGCCTGAGTTGAGATGCTTCGATAATTACGAGGCATAACTCATCTGGCTGGTAATTCGGAATGACCTCTGGGTCGGCAAAAGAGTCTACGAAGTGGGTTTTACTGAGCCACCTAATTGTGTCCAATGCTGAGATTGGGAGGAAGACTTTGATCATGCTTTCTTCCACTGCGCTATCGTTAGACCGTTGTGTGAGTTATTTGAAGGCTTCACGGTACGCATGCTGAACGGGCAGTTTTTATACTGGATTCGGTTTTCCCGTGCTGAAACTGGGCACCGACCATGAAGAAAGAATAAATCTATGTTTTTCTGTGTTTGCTAGCAGTTATGAGAGGCGTGGTTTGGACGACGCGACAGAAGGAGGTTTACGGAGATGAGACATTCACTGCTCCCCAGGCTGTTCTCATTTTCAAATATCGACTGAAAATTCGAATTAAGCTGAAGAAGGTGAAACTCACCCCGGCAAATTTCAACGACAGGTGGGTGAAAGTTTCGCGACTGTGTAGATTGAATGGAGCTGATCTTGAGTTCATTTTGGAATTGGCTTATGTTTCAAGGATGCTGGGTGACCAGAACAAACATAGACATGCACCAGACCACCTAGAATAGGCTAGTTAGACATTTTGTTCGATTTTAACTTAGCTAGAGTATGCATGTTGTCATCTTCCCAATCCCTATTTAGTTTATCCCAGTTACTCCCCATAATTTCCCCCTCTTTTGGTTTGATAATCCCCACTCCCGGTCCCATTAGGTGACGGATAGGCTGTTTTGTCAGTATTGTAGGCCCATTTTGAGGTGTGTATTGAATAAAGTCAGTGTTCGGGGGACCTACATCTTTTCGACTGACAAAACTTTCTACCTGCTACATTCATTAGTGACGGTGTTCTTTTTCTAAGCAACATTTTTCATTGTATATGTAAATAATTTTTTTATCCCCAACCCCCTACATCATGTATATATTTGTATTTGTTGGTTTAATTAGGATGCCCACAAAGTGGTCCTGGTAT
The DNA here is from genome assembly GCF_053919585.1 of Euprymna scolopes. Classification (NCBI taxonomy): domain Eukaryota; kingdom Metazoa; phylum Mollusca; class Cephalopoda; order Sepiida; family Sepiolidae; genus Euprymna; species Euprymna scolopes. Next base: position 166,786,037 of record NC_136487.1, on the reverse strand, counting down.
TTTGGTGAAAGAGTCTAGTTAAGTCAACTTTATGTTAGTTAAGTCCACATTAACACCTACCCCTTTTTTATGGCCTTATGCAACATATTTATTGTAAATTTTTATTCAATAAAATAAATATTTAGCCCCATTAGGAGTCAAAAATATTTTACAGGAAATGTACACAGACATACACTTTCTTTTATATAGATATATAGATAGATATAATCCCTTTAATTCAAGTTAAAAAGATAAGAGTAAAGTGACATGTTTGCCTTGTTTTAAAAACCGAAACATTCATTTTTAAGAGCCGCAGTAATGTCAAAGAAGGAAGTTTGGATTTTATATGCCTGACGCTTCTGTGTTAAGGAAGTTATTTTCTTCAAATTAAGTTTAATCAAGTGAAACAGTCAAACAACGAAGTAATAAAGCTTTAGGCAGAAACATTTATTTCGAACTCATAGCCGTTATATAAAATAGCCAACTCACGAGTATATATGTCGGACTTTTCGGCTTCTGTGATAATTAAAATATCTCAAATGCACTTGTATGATAGATTGTGGTAAGATGTTCTTGCTTTCATCGAATTATTAGTTATTATCGTTCGCTAAAATAGATATTCCGATAGAAAAACACTGTCACGAACATGAAGTAATTTCAGTTGAAATTTTATAAAAATCGATTCAGCCTTTTTCAATTAAATAAAAACCTTTCTAAGAAGATTGCAAGGCATATGAAGTACCTTATTACGACATTCAATAGAAAGCATTCATTGAGTTTATAGGAACCAAATATATATATGCAATGTATCAAGAAAATAATTTTCTATGTCGAGTTGATTATGCAGGGATATGCTGTCATTTTATGAATGATCTAAGCATTGACCAAGCAGAACATATATTGTTTAATATGGGAAAATATGTAATTTGGACAAGCTGGTCAAATATACCTTTAATTGAAGTATTCTCATGCCTGGTTTCCCTGGACAACGGATGCGTAAAGAGACACAAATGCATAGTGCTAGCGATGTTTCAATATAATCGATAATGAATGCAGTGGTGTGTACACATTATCTTTACAATCTGACTATGTGTTTATCTATATTAATCATTGAACCTCGTTTTGATAATAATGCATAGAGGCGGCTCGACATATTTTCCTGCCTTAACCTGACTGCGCGTTACGCTGGTTGCTTTCATCAGAAAAGCTTCTTGGACATCAATTGAAACCCTTAATGCAGAAGCACTTAACAAACGCCTGTTTTTCTCTCCAGGCTTCACTATCATGGCTGGCATTAGCGTTCGTTTTCTTTTGCGATTGTCATTATATACATTCACACACACACACACACACACACACACACACACACACACACACACACACAGACATATATATATATATATATATATATATAAATATATATATATATATATATATCATATGTCTGTTGTCTATATGCGTTTACGTTAACCTGAGCATGATAATGTTTGCGTGCAGTGGAAACGAGGAGCAAATATAGGACGAAAGCAATCTATTTCTGTGATAATAATCGGTGCACTGGCATACACATTAAACAGAGCGTGTATGAAGGATAGATGGGCAGCGAATGTCTAAACAGCAGCAGCAGCAGGTACCGTTTGAACACGTTCGCAATTTAGCAAATGTGCTCGGGATCGCGTCACAATAAAGAGAAAAGGGACAGCACTTACTCGAGGACAGAACAACAGTTCACGCTGAGAAAGATGAGGGTATTGAATTAGAAAAATGGTTGGCTATGACCCACGTGATATCGGAAGAAAGGAAATTCGACCGAGTAAAACGAACGCGTGGCATCGTGGTTGCAACAAGAGGTTGTAGCTTCTATTGAGTCATCATTCTTTTGTTAATCTCACGGAAGTAGAAATAACCAAAAAGCAACCATTTTTGATTAGTAACGGTAATACATGCCTTTTGCTAAAACAGAACGAAACGCATATCTGAGTTTTTATTTTATTTTTAGTTGTTTGTTCCCTGGCAAGGACATACGGAAACAACCGAAGCAGCAAAACTGACAAATGTAAGGTATATCACATAAGCATCAAAACTAGGTTGTCTGCCATGTAATTATATATATATATATATATATATATATATATATATATATACATATATATATACATATATACTACACTACCCCTGACCGTTGGGTCAGTATGTTATATTAGGTATGCCATTTATGTATGAGCGTGACTCATGTGACGTCAAGAAAATAGTTTTGTGACATAACAGAAAGATTTCTATGAAAGTATGCTAAAAATGAAAAAAAAATATAGATAGATTTCTATGAGTCGTTCTGTTTATATTTTTTTATTTTTGAAAAAAAAATCTTACAGTCATTGAATGATAAGCGGTTTGTCATAGTTGTAGGTAAATCTGCACTATTAAAATTTGGATATATCGTTTAATTTATACGGGAAAATAATAAATAGGGACGCTGAAAACGTACACAGGAAAAGGATACGTTGTAAAATGCTCTTAGAGTTGTCGAAGGTTAAAGTAGATTTATTTGTAAGAAAATTGTGTTAAAATAACTTAAGCGTAATACGGAAATGAACGATGTTAAACATGTAGAAAGTATTAACAATTAATTGGATAAATTAAACGCTAAAAAACACTTTGGACGCTGAAAACGTACACGGTAAAACAATACGTTGTCAACGGGTCAAACTTGATTTATTTTGTAAATGTTTGCGACAGTATAGTTGTAATACACAATACTTGCAAAGTATCCTTTCCCTTCCCATATGAAATAATAATTTCTAAATATTAACGTTTATATGTCAGTGCGTAGGTCAAATTCTGCAAAAGTAGCAATTAGTGCTTATTTGTTTACGCTGTTATAGGTGTATGTTAATGTACACATGCGCAGCCGGACGTCGCAAACTGGATGTAAGGTTACACCACTCGTTACAAGGTCATTTGAGTTTTATAATTATATATATATATATATATATATATATATATATATATGTATATGTGTGTGTAGGCAAATGTGGGTATATTTTATTTGCTTGGAAAATATAGGGATGTTTAATAATAGATTACAAAATGTTGGTCATCTCTGAAGAAAACCAAAATAAGAAATAAACGAAAATGAAGGTTTAAAAGAACACGTAGACAAGTAAGATTAGTTTTCAAGCTAAAGCAATCAATGGACAAAAATTAACGAAGTTCCTTTTTGAATAAATAGAAACAGTGGTTACCAATACATCAAACACAATTAATACATGCATACACCAATAGATCAAACACAATTCATATATGCATACACCAATACATCAAACACAATTCATATATGCATACACACACATGTATATATATATATACACACCCACACACTTACATATATATATATACATATATATTTATAGTAAGTTATAAAATATATATGAGGATTAAGCTACACTGAATATTCCGCGTTTCATCCAGTCTATGGTTCTTCAGGCCCATAAGCCTGAAGAGCCCTACAGTGAATGGAACGCGGAATATTCAGTTTTGCTAAATCACCATATATATTTCATAACGTACGAACGAGCTCTACCTACGTATTGATCACTTTAGAACGAGATATTATAATAAGGCTGACTGGGAAGCCATCAGGGAACTAATTAGAGATGCTCCATGGAAAAATATTTTCTCTCTCCCTGCTGAACAATGTGCAAACGAGACCACTGACTGGTTCAAAACTGCAACCGAAGCGCATGTTCCCATGCGGAAATTTTATAGTAAGCCCCACTCTCCCCAATGGTTTACGTCGACTTGTGCAACGGCCATTACACAAAAGCAGCATGCATACCGTAGGTTTAACCGCCATAAGTCCAGTTCAAACAGACTGAAGTATATAGAAGTTAGAAATAACGTTAATAAAGAAATAGCGACAGCTAAGAGAGAATTTACGGAAACCACTAAAAAGCGCATCGAAGCACAAAAACTAGGAACTCGAGACTTCTGGAAAATCTACAACAGTGTAGTAAATAATGGGCAATCAACAATTCCCCCACTAACCAACAATCACGAGGTTGTCTCCTCAGCAACCGACAAGGCTAACATGCTTGCCAGTCGGTTTGCCTCAAACTCTACACTGGACCCTTCCAACCACCCCCTACCTGACTTTCCTATGCGTACAGACGCCACACTAGACGATCTGAAAACCACCCCTGCTCAGGTGCATGCTATCATAAAAAAACCTTGACACCTCAAAAGCATGTGGACCCGATCTTATCCCAGCTGTGCTATTAAAAAAGTGCTCAGCCGAAGTAGCTCCAGTTCTCTCCAAACTCTACAACAAATGTCTTAATGAAGCTTGCTTTCCGGGCTGTTGGAAAACTGCTTCTGTAGTACCAGTATTCAAGAATTCTGGCGAAAGGACAGACGCATGCAATTATCGCCCCATTAGCCTCCTCCCACTTTTTGCCAAAATATTTGAGACCATAATTAACCATGCTCTAGTCCATTATCTTACAGATGCTAAACTACTGACTGACAAACAATATGGATTTAGACGAGCCCGTTCCACAGCAGACATCCTCACTGTGATCTCTGAACGTATATACCATTCACTTGACAAAGCGGGGTAGGCAGAGCGGTAGCTCTAGATATATCTAAGGCTTTTGACAGGGTATGGCATGAGGGTCTCCTCAGTAAAATCAGATCATACGGTATCACTGGTAGAATACTTAACATAATTAAATCCTTCTTAGATAAGAGAAAAATCCAGGTAGTCCTCGACGGTCGCACATCTAAACAATATGATATAAATGCGGGGGTGTCCCAGGGTTCTATCCTTGGCCCTCTATTTTTCCTGATATTCATAAATGACCTCCCCGACAACATTGCCTCTGAGATGGGTATATATGCTGATGACACTACACTCTATGGCAGACACGACAGGAAGACGAATGAACACATTTCTAAAGAAATGGCAGAAACACTAGAGGAAGACCTCCAATCTGTAGTGGAATGGGGACAAAAGTGGTTGGTCGCATTCAATGCTGCCAAGACTAAACTAGTTTCATTCAATAATTACAAGAAACCCTCTCTACCACCCATAGCAATGGCCAACGACTCTTTATCTGAGAGTCCATCTTTCAAACTCCTTGGCCTAACGTTCACGGGAAACATGAGTTGGAACAATTACATTGAAGGCATTGCCAGGGCCGCTGCAAGAAAGGTGGGCTCTCTCTACCGTGCTAGAAAACTACTAACACCCGAAAGTATCCTGTACCTCTATAAGGCCACCATTCGCCCATGTATGGAGTATTGCTGCTACATCTGGGCTGGTGCATCTGCTACTAGTCTCTCGCTCCTTGACAAGGTTCAAAAGAGAGTGTCAAACCTGATAGGCCCTGAACTGGCATCTAAGCTTCAGCCTCTGTCACATCGACGAAATGTTGCATCCCTCTGCCTTTTCTACAAGTATTTTAGTGGTGAATGTTCTGACGAACTGCAATCACTTGTGCCCCCACGACGCGAGCACCCTCGACAAACCCGACAGGCTACTAGATCCCACCCCCCACACTGTAGAGGTCCCTAGATGTAAAATATCTTTTTACTCCAATAGTTTCTTCCCCAGAACCGCAAGACTCTGGAATTCCATTCCAGGTCCCTGCTTCCCCAACAGTACTGACGTGCAGAAGTTCAAGTGTAACGTGAACCGACACCTTGCTGCCCAAATCCCTACATAGTACCCCAGTAGTTGTTGCCCCTGATAGTAGCCCCCTACACCAAAGTGGCAATTTGCCTTGTTTGGGGTGAAAATGTAATAAAAAAAAAAAAGTAAATACTTAAAGTTTACGCATAAATTTATACTTTCGTATATTAATTTTATGTGAGTAAATTAAGTAGTTATATATTTATAAATATATATATATATATATATATATATATATATATATATATATATATATATATATAAGCATTAATGAACTTATATATATATACAAGTGGGGCCTTGGGGAAATTCTGCAGGGGACTCTTACATATAAAATATATTAATGTTTGCATTTGTAGATGTTCAGGTTAAATGGAGATGTTCTGATATTATTGTAGCGCTTTTGTTAAAACTTCAAATGTATTTATCAATACCAGCAAGGACACTTGGAAAGTATGCTTAAGTATTATATGTTGATTATTGCAATTTCTTATATATATTTATATTAAATTGTGTATTTGATCTTTTATATTATAACGTTTCTATTTTAAAAATAAGTAACATGTATGTTCGTATTAATTGTTTATCAAATTTTGCATTAATATGTTTTATGCGTGTCAATATTAAGACGGAAGTGTTTTTCTCTCCCGTTTTTTTTCATCAAGACTTCTACATTCTCTATTTGTAGTTTACATTTAGAAGCATCAGTAGTGCTAATTTTTCGGTGTTTATCAGTGGTAAGACTAGTAGGAAGCTTATAATACATCCGGATAATTTACTTCTGTAATTATGCAGGAGAAGTCTCCCGATTTTGTTCGTCACAATAATATCGATCCAGAAAAATTTTCCAGGCACATATTCGGAAGAAGATTGAAATCTCTATCCTACGATTTATTGTTCGTCTTCATTTTCTAATAGATATTGTTCTTTCTGGCTCTAAGCTGTCGAATATTTAACGTATTTTTCTTTGCATACATCATCACGATACTCCATAAATTTTCCGTATATACTGTTTTGGAATTATTGTGTAAACAATCAGTAAACCTTCATGTTTTTCTCTTCGTTGTCGAACCCCTTTGCTTTTTTTAAGGAATCACAATAAACTTCAGTTTTATTTCACCCAGAAAACCTCTACTAATTTTATTTCAACCAGTTTTTAAGTCTGTTTTGAATTTCCTATCGTGTACGCATTTGATCTCATATAAATGATCTTTTTTTTTTTTGGTTTTCCATTAATTAATTGAAACTACTGATCAATGTAAAATAACTCTGCGTTTTTTGTAGACATTTACTAAATCCTTGTTTTATGCGTTCTTAATTGTGTGTTAAATTCAAAATGAATTCACGTTTGATATTTTGCTTATTTCCTGTTGTTTTTTTTAGATTTAGTAATCTACTTTTAATTTATCTTTCCTTATGCCCTTGAATCAATTGTTGAAATATGACTGCGTTTGTCCACCAAATAGTCATCCATATCTACAATCAACATCCATGTATGCACCATTTATTTTCCATATTTCCAACCATTCTTCCCAACCATTCATCTTTATTTATCCTTATAAAAAAACAAATGTGATTCCTAATATAATACTTATATGATTGAAACATCAAGAGTATTGAGATATTTTATCTCATAGTTTTAGTGTTTATTAGGCGTTATAATATTCATATATATCTTATTTTCGTGAGCACTTTTTTGTAGTACTAATTTGTTTTTCATTATTGAACCACGGTTGGCATTTTTTGCACAATGATTCGTACTTTTTTATGTACGCATCAACGAATATTCCTTCATCAGGTTTATATGTAATATCTGACTGCATGTATGCAACGCCCTTTACAGAATAATCTGTACAATTTTGCACGGTTTCGCCTTGCTTCACTAATATTTCTCAAATATGTCATGACGTCTTAGAATTTTATTCCGCATATCTGTGCATTTTTATTGTAAACTGTATGTTGCTTTAAAAATTGTTGTTGTTTTTTTTCGATTCCGATAATTGTTTAATATTCGTCATGAAATAACAATATACTTTTGTAAAGCAAAACCTCAACCCGACTAATACACACATACATTTAATAGAAGTCTATACATTCACTTTTCTGTCAGCCATTTTTTTCATTTAACTTGTTTGAGAAGTATTTTTTTCTTTTATTTTTCGTCTGAACTCGGGATAGAATTTGTTGTTTGCTCGGTGTAAATTCATTAGAAAATCGAAACTATTATTCAACATTTAAATATTTCAAGGTGTGTGTATTTGATTTTTCAATATCTTTGTAATCTACCAAATACAGTTACTAACAATCTATACTCCGTTCCTTCAAGTTTACCAAATTATTACCTGCCGAAAACACATGCTTTGTAGTATTTTTGTTGTATAGATACAGATTGGGTGCATGCTTTCCTTCGCAACTATATTTTAGATCACACGTGATTTCGTACAGAAATCATTCATCGGAAAATTTGGGAGAGCTTAGATGGGATTAAGTTTTCAAATCCTTCGTTGCCCAATCAGATAAGGATTAGATGCGATTTTGTTCTCGAACCCTTCTGTCCTAAAATCTGATATAGCTCGGAGGATAGTGTTTATTTTTAATCGTCGTTACCATAACTAATATAGTTTTTTGTGACTTCGGCATGAGTCCTTCCTCGCAAAATTTTATATATTCATAGGAAAAATATAATCAGTAGAAATCAACTAAATGAAATGATAGGCAATGATGGCATGTGTTAAATTCTTGACGGGTAAAAGATAATAATATTAATAATGAGAAAAAGAAGAAAAATAAGATGGAGTAGAAATTGAAGGGTAATTTTGACAAATATAAGTAATCGTATTTTACTTTTTCAATTCAATTGTACTAATTAAACCAATTGTGTTTGCTAATGCGGGGTTTATGTGTAATTTTACCGTGTTTATTACTCGTACAAGTACTACATCTTATTGGAGTCAAACTTATGCGTTACTAATTCGTCCATCCGACGTTATTCTGGATCATGCAAAACAATAAAAAATTTTGAAGTTGATTTTTTAAAATACGTGTTTTTTAGTTATAAAGGATTCTTATATGTGTGTATCATTAGCTATCTTGACAAGTGAATGGTTTGCCTATTCTAGGACGGGTTTTGTACAACATATGTTGATATTATTGCAGCCTCCCTAAAACAGGAAAGTTACAGCTCGTATATGTATTTTTTTTTCCTTTCTAGGACGGGTATTGTACAACACATATTTGTAATACGTTTACTTTCCAGGCGAATGTTAATATACATATGTATCCCTTGAAAATTCAAATCATTTTTAAACGCAACATATTCAGGCTACTTTGTATCCAGCAGCAGCAGCAACAACAACACCACAGAGACGTTGTTTCTGGATCATAAATAGAGAAAAGTACATGTAACTCCCCTCAGGAAACGGTCTACTATATTTCACTAAGAAAGTATATTAAATAAAGTAAGTTTGAGATAATTTCCAGGTTGGCTCTATATCATCCTCCAGCTATAACACATGAGCATATAATGCCATTTTTTAGATTGTTAACTACTTCAGCCATCTCCGAGAGTGAATTCATACTCCGACCCCTGTTTAATATATATATATATATATATATATATATATATATATATATATATAGAGAGAGAGAGAGAGAGAGAGAGAGAGATAGTAAAGTAATTTTGATATTGTAAACTCTTTAAGTCATTTCCAAGACTGACTCCCCGTTACAACTGCACTTAAAAGTTCGTAAACATACATAATATTGAGAACGCAAACTGCCTAAGCCATGTCGGGGGCCGACTCTCTAGAGTACCGGCCATAATATAAGGAACGCTAAAAAATTACAAGTATTCATGTATATTTAAAAAAAATTAGTGCATGGATTTTTTTCTGAAATACACAGATTAACCAAATAGAACCAATGTGTATAAACTAGTACCAAAAGAAAATTACGAGTAAATATTGAGAAATGTTTTAGTTTAAATTTATATCTGTGGATTTATCCTGGCCAAAAGTTAAGGAACGAAATAGAAAATTTATTTTTAAGAGACTAAACTTTACATAAAATAGCTAGTTTTTATATTGGAACTGCTGATAAGCACAACAAAGAAAAATGGCGTCACCGACTCACAAAACTCTGTCTCTCCAAGAAAAAAATTAATTTTAGACAATTACAAAGAAAATAAATCAATTTCAACAATTTCTAATATTGTTCGAAGATCAAAAAGTGGTGTTCCTCGTGTGATAGCTCGATATAAGAATAAAAATACATTAGAAGCATCCCCTAAAACCGGCAGACCCCCTAAAACGTCTTAAAGAGAAGATAGGATTATGATAAGGCAGGCTCTTAGTGACCGATTCAAATACGCAACATCAATTTATCGTGATTTTAATGAACCGACTGGGAAAAATAAATCTAGAAAAACTGTTTCTCGACGGTTAGCAGCTGACGTATTGCATGCTAGGGTGCCAGTATCTAAACCCTTGATCTCCAAGAAGAACAAAAATAGCCGTTTGAAGTTTGCCTATGAGCATGTCGTCTGGACTGATGAACAATGGGCTAAGGTTCACTTCAGCGATGAATCCAAGTTCAATTTGTTTGGATCTGATATAAAGAAGCATATACGGTGTGAGCAGGTGAACGATTATCCTCCAAATGTGTTAAAAAGACACTTAAATTCGGAGGGGGAAGTGTAATGGTGTGGGATATGATATTCTCGGATAGTTCGAATCTATGGTAGGGTTAATTCAGAGACTTATAAGCAGCTCCTTCAACAACATTGAGAGCTTATGCAATATAACACCCCTAAAAAAGTGATAAGTTACCCCGAGGAAGAAAAATAAGAGTAATGGACTGGTCAGCGCAGAGTCCGGATCTGAATCCGATAGAACATGTTTGGAAAATGATCGGAGAAAGTGCACAGACGAGGAATTCCCAAAATCAAAATCATTTGTGGGATTTATTGAAGGAAGAGTGGGAAAAGATAAATCCTGAATTTTGCAAGAAACTAATCCAGTCTTGTGGTCGAAGATACAGTGAGGTCATAAAGAATAAAGGGATGTTCACTAAATATTGAATGAATGTGTTTTTTTAAAACATTTGCATTAAAGAAAACACATAACGTTTCTATTTCGTTCCTTAACTTCTGGCCAGGATAAATCCACAGATATAATTTAAAACTAAAATATTTCTCAATATTGAATCGTAATTTCATTTTTTTTTTTTTTTTGGTACTAGTTTATACACATTGGTTCTATTTGTTTCTTCTGAGTATTTCAGAAAAAATCCATGCACTAATTTTTAAATATACATGAATAATTGTAATTTTTTCCGTTTCTTATATTATGGCCGGTACTGTATATTTCACCCCCTCTCTAAAATATATACATAGAATGAAGTAATTTTGAGATAAAAACTACTCCAACCATTTCCGGGACTGACTTAATATTCCCACCTTCTTCAAAATATATATGAAATACAATCATTATGAAATACTAAACTGATTCAGCCATACCGAGGACCGCTACACTACATTCTAGTTGAGGTACAAGACGACTGGAAACAATGTCGCGATGAAAAGTGAGCACATGCAGCGCCTAGAATTCCCAAATGGTCACCCATCTGGTATTAGCCAGGCTCAACCTTGCTTAACTTCGGTGATCTGACGAGAACCGGTTGTCAACGGGATTATGCCGTTGATATTCTAATCATGAATAAAATAACCACTTGATCGAATTAGGTGAAGTTTTGAAATATGATATTTTTATTCATGTGTCGCGTACGTATATTTTCCATCATAAAGATGTTTCTAAATATTTCTATTTATTGTTGTTCTCAATTACGTTGTATATGGAAATGTAACAACAAATATTATAACTGCTACGCAGGATTTGTAAATATGTAATGTTGCTAATATTTGTGTTCACAAAGATGACAAATATAGACCGTATCCACAGCAATGCTTGCGAAAGAAACTTTAATATAAATTGTGTATTTTGATAAATTATTCGTAGGAGTTGCTACAAGAAAGATGGAAAAATATTATAATATTTTACTTTTACTACGTAAAACTTGTTTTTAACCTTAAACGGTGTCTCTGTCGCTTTCTGTTTCTCTCTCAATTAATTTCTAAAAGCAATGGGAGGATATTTGGTGATGTAGTCACGGATGCTGTCGTGTTGTCGTCCACCTTCGTTTTGTCTTCCTAAAAACTGCTGCCTACGTTTGGACAGGGAATTGATCACCAGACTACTGCTACTACTGATACTACTACTACTACTACCATCAACTAGCACAACCACTGTACGTTTACGAAGATATTTTCTATTGCTACTGCTTCCAAGACTTCCTACTGTTTATTGGCCTTATGGCCTACCATAGCGTAAGTAATATCACGAAACGAAGTTACCGAAAAAAAGTATCGTATTTTCATCAAAATGCAGATTGATGAAAATACGATACTGTTTTCTGTAATTGTCGTTTCGTGAGATGCGGGGCTTTTGCAGGCAAAAATATATACATTTCTATTATGAAAAATAGTACACTCTAAATTTCATTTTCTCTTAATAAGTGAAAGTTACGTATTGAATAATTACATTATTTTGGTTATATTTTTATTGAAACTCTGTCAAAAAGACTTACTCCCCCTTCCCGTGTTCGCCGCGCCTATCTTACTTATATACCACGTGTTTACCAGAATTATTTTCATTTCTCATCATATAAGAATTCAGTTGTATATTTAGAAATAAAAAAATACATGGAAGCAAGCATAGCTATCTGACATTGCTATCTGAATTTTTAAATTTTCTAATAGTCTTTAAACTAAAAACAAACAAACATTGACCTCCATGATTTTTTTAATATGCCCGTAAATAGGTGTTAATTTGAATTTGAATTGATATATCGTGGCCTTTTCGAAGGCTTCTTTAAAAGAAACTTGGCTTTCTATTTCGTCCTGGAAAATTACTAACGAGAGATATTTTTCTATATTTTTTTAATCATTAGCACTAATCATGGAGTAGTGTCTCAACATATTGGCTGATGTAAATTGGCAGGTGTCTTACTATTACACAGAGTCTCATATTCCTTCAGATTGAACACATGAGAAATGACACAGTTTGTACTGTCACTGCGAAGTTTTACGATGTGCATTTTTTCAAAATATTTGGAATGTGAACGGATTACCTCCTTACATGATGTATTCAGTACCGACAAAAAAAGGAACAAAACAAATATGTAGAAAAATCACGCGTCTTAATTTAACAAATAATAATTCAGAAGGCCCTGTAAATTTGTATATTTTTTCTTAGGGTGTATTTTTGTTAAATAGGAAGAATATGTATGCCACTTTCTTTTTCCTGCTTTTGTGAGCGCACTAATATGTATAATGCCATTCTTAAAAGTATAGGGCTGTTCAAATGTAATAGTCCTATGTACACATAGAAAAAGGTGACCTGTGTTGCAATACATTGTTAAAAAATAATTCAAATATAAATACACTTGGACAAAAAAATATAT
>NC_136487.1:166757851-166767851 GCF_053919585.1 Euprymna scolopes | reverse complement strand
TCTGCACCACGTATGACACGAACACTGCAGATACCCTTCATCTTACGTTTTCTAACAAATAGTCTATCAAGTGCCATTTTTGGAAACCAGGATGCATCTAAATCGTCTAGTATTTGTCCTTCTGCTGAAACACGGTGTTACTGATTTCAAAATCCATCTCTAAATAAAACTGCAACAACATCAGACTATTCCTATTAAACTTGCCCACTCCGTGTTTACCCAGCACATACCAGGTTTCAACATCTCTTCCCACCCTAGCATTAGAATCCCAAAGGATGTCAGTAGAGGGAATGCTTCCTACTACACTTCCCAAAGCAACGTAGAAAACAACATTTTCATCTTCTGCTGCATCAATAGTGGGTGCATAGACACTCCAAAATTGTATAACGACCATTTACGAGAAGTAACCTCATGATCCTGTAACTCACATTGCAGGGATGTTCTTCCAGGCTAGAAATAATTGATGTCGTTAGAGCAAAAGCCACATTTTATTCCATCTAACATGCATCTGCTCTACCACTCCAGAAAATGGTGTAGGCCCCAGCCAACTCAGTAAACTGTCCAGCTGGCCTGGTATTAGACAGAGCAACTATGTCCATGTCATAATGTTGAAGTTCCTTAGATACAACAGCAGATCTACGTTCCGGACACGTTATTGCTGGCGGCAAGTTAAGCAGAGTCCGCACATTCCAACAGCCGATAATCATTTTCATATATTTCCTCGCTGTAGCATGATGACGAGCGCACCCAGACTGTGGATCTCTAAGAGACCTGCCGGGCCAGGCCATGGAAATTCCAGTTTCGTTATTGCCATTTACGTTCATAACTATATTTGCCAACTTTATTGAATATTTTGCCGTTTTAGGGTACAACCTGCCTTTTTGCTATCGAGATGCACGAGATGATAAAAAGTGTATCTCATGTATATCAAGCAATGCCTGTGCTTGAAGCTTTTCAGAACGAGGAAAGACTTTGCACCGAGACAATACCACTTCCTAAACAATGCCACATTGAAGAAAAAAGAAGAGCAAGTCACAATCATTGGATGCAGCAGTCACCGCGTGTTTTATATCAGAGTTTTGCATCTCCTAGGGAGGTTGCCTTCACCTCGGCTTTGGGGAGACCTCTCCACCCACCCTGCCATTTGATCCATGACTGAGATTAGGTTGCTGGAAACCAGAACATATTACACACGCTGGCGGGGCATATATGCCGCAGCTTACACGGTATAAGTTCATCTAGAGTTTTCTGTCAGGTTCACCCTTAGTCTTAGATAAAAGAATCTTGGGGTACAAGGCAGTGGAGTCCCAGTTATACGGCGCTGGCCCCTCGCCGTTCTTCAGATCCCCGTCTACGTGGCAGTGGTCACGACGTGCACTTGGTGGTGATTTGTCTGGGAGAAGCACAGTATGATGCTTAGATATTTGTGTGCTTTTAACACAGGTCTACACCAGACCTTGGCAATATATATATATATATATATATATATATATATATATATATATATATATATGTATATATATATATATATACATATATATGGATAAATAGATAGATTGATGTATTGCTTTCTGTGCAAATATATTTTTCAATTATATACCATTTTTATGTATACACCAATCTTTATTTACGAAGATCAATATAATTATCGAGCTTATAATGAATTAATGGCAAAAGTCTATAGTTGACCATCTTAAAAAGCATTCCTTTAATTCAGTTGCTATTTAAACTTCTTGAAATTATCTGTTTCCAAATACAAATACATTCACTTTATTGCTATTTCAATACGGGATCTAATTGTCCCTTAATTAATCAGAAGAAATAGGAACATCAATCCATCAAAAAGAAAATTAAATGTGTTTAGGCATGATAAAATTTTAAAAAATTGGAATAGAAACTGCAATTAAGTTATCACTTGCATTACAAAACGCCATTTTGCACTAAGAAATAAAGTTACAAAAACCCCAGATAATAGCAATTGGTTCGATATATAATTCAAGAAATGATCTAGTTCTAGTTTGTAATAAATAAATTTATTAATTATAATTAATAGATCCATATCACCTTAAATAACACATATGAAAAAACTGATACTCTCAAGAAGTGTACATTTTGAAAATCGACTTTATTTTTACTCTCACTAATACACCCCCATGCACCCCCATATATATATATATATATATATATATATATATATATATATATATATATATATATACTTGTTTTTTCATTAATTTTTTTACCTGAATATGTTGGAGAGACTAGATATTATAAACAAAGGTTATAAAAGCTCTTCCTTTAAAACTGGGAGTGAAAAAACACCAGAGTCGCTTATAAAATATTAATTAATAAACAATCTTGCATTTAAAAGCGATAGAATTGTTGAGATCTCGTGGTCCGGTGTTAAGATATCAGGTAATAACCGTGCGGTGCTAGATCCAGTCTCAACAAGCTTAGCTATACTGACGAGAAGTGAAGCTTCAAAACATGCCATATTTATAGAAAACTTAATGTTATGCATGTTGTAAATATTTAAATATATATCTAAATAATAAATGTATTACAAATAATAGACTTCGTCATTCACGCACACACAAAAACCCACATATATATATATATATATATATATATATATATATATATATATATATATATATATATCCACACCCACACACACGCACGCACGCAACTAGAATATAAACAGAGGGTAGATAACCTAACTATGTAATTATTGAAGGAGTGAAAAAAACACCAGAGAATCGCGTATATAAAAATGAATAAATAAGCAATTGACCATTTTAATGCGATGAAAATCGTACATAGAATTGCTGTGTTAAGACATCAGTCTACGATCGTGCGATGATGAGTTCGAATCTCGACAAGCTTAGATAAACTGACGAAAACATAATTTTATTCACGTAATAAATATTTAAATAATAAATATATTACAAATAATACGCCCTACAAATATAAGGGGCGACTAAAATATAAACAAAGGGAAGATAACATTTCAATTGAAAGCCTTAAGGGAGTCAAAAACCACCAGAAAATCGCTTCTAAAAAATTAATAAATAATCTTGCATTGAAAAGCGATCAAAAAAAAACGTGGATAGACTTGTTGAGAACTCTGGATCCGGTGTTAATACATACATGAGGTTAGGTATCGCGCGTTGGTGAGTTCGAGCTCAATAAGTGTATCTTTACCGACGAGAAGTGAAACTTTGAAATATGGCATGTCTTTAGATTACTTAATTTTATGCCCCTTAAAAATTATTAAGTAATTAATTAATTACAAATAATACGTTCAAAAATGAACACAGAGAATGGGAACCCACCACAAAATCGCTTATAATAAATAAATAATATATATATATATATATATATATAATTTTAAAATACCATTGGCAAAAAAATGGTCGGGGCGATATATATATATATATATATATATATATATATATATATATATATATATATATATATATATATATATATATCTCCTGAACTTTTCTTGCCAATGGTATTTTTACAACATATATATATATATATATATATATATATATATATATATATATATATATACACATAAGTACTTAAATGGTAATTAGTAACCTGAAAAAGAAAATACCTATTTCATTTAGCTCATTACTTAGCGAATTCTACTGTATCTTTATTATTTACCTTTAGTACTATTATTTTCTCATGTGTGTGACCGTTTTATACTTATCCTAGTATGTTCATGTATATATAAGTTATATGAGCCTACCTAAGCTATTTTTATGTATATATGCATATGTATATATGCATATGTATATATGCATATTAATCTCTCAGAGAGAAAAGTAGTGTTAGTTACATTATACTTTATTAAATTTTTGTGTCAGTAGAATTTGCATTTTCGTTTAGTATTTTATTTGGATTTTAGTAATGTAAACATAATTTTGAGTTATAAATTATGTTCCGGTATTTAAACAATTTACTTTACTCATCGTTTCTGGACTAAACACAAGATGTATGTATAAACTTTGAACGTTCAACAAACAAACGTCATATTAAAACAGAAATGTATTTCATTTGTATAAACGTGCTAACGTATAGTAATCTATAACCGGCCATGAATTAATAAAGTGATCTTAATATGTTTTACATAACATAATCCTTCTCCGATGAATCATTTTTTTGCGACGTTCGCATTTTCATTATTGTTCTATTGGCGTGATTACTGGTCCGTAATTTTGGCGCAACGATTTCGCCCCAAATAGTAATGACCTTGATGATGGTGACGTTTATAGTACGTCGTTTTTAATACACAGTGTTTAAGTGGCTCGAGTGAAGTCTTTCGAAATTGATACGGGATAGCGAACACCAACTGATCAGATTTGTCAATTATTGGATCCAAATGACCCATGGAGGAGGCAATGTCCATTTTCATTTACCGCATCTCAGAAAACATTAGCGCATAAACTTCTGAAATAGATCCTATTTGACAATAATTTACAACCCAGGAAGTATGAAGCAGCGGTAAATTCAGATTGTAACGGAAACGTATAATTCAAGTTCTTGCCTCTACGTGTTGTATGCATATGTCGATAATACTAAAAAAATAGTAACACCACTCATACTACTGTAACTACTACTATAGCAACTAGCATAACACTACTGCTTCTACTACAACTATTAGTATTAGTACTTCTACCAATATTACTTATACTACTGCTGCTGCGGCATTGTTGGGGCCTCGTCCTTTAGATTTATATCATCCACGTTCTATCCACAACTCCTCTTTAGAACTTCTCGGGAAATATTTTCCTTTCCTCTGTCATATTCCTACTGAAAGGAGAGAAATTGCACAAATTACTACATTGATGTTATTGCCTTTTAAACAATAACTAACGTATATCATGAGGTCAGAATTGGTAAAGAGGTGGGAAAACATCAGCGATGATGGCGGTGGTAAGGTAGGCAGAAAGAGCCAAGATGCGGCCTGTTCATCGGTAAAAGGGGGCGTGCAATATCTTTCTTTAATATAGTTTAAATTTAATCATCCAATAACATAGGCGGATTATTTTTATCTCGTCTAGTGAAACAACCTGCAATGGATTAAGTTAACACACCCGACATTAATATAATGTGTGGGTATATATATATATATATATATATATATATATATATATATATATATATATATATGTATATATATATATATGTGTGTGTGTGTGTGTGTGTGTGTGTGTATGTATATATTGTGCCCATGTACATATTCTTACAAGAGATTAATTAGTGACGTATTCTATCTCAACAAAACATGCAATGCATAATGTAAACATTGCGGCAAAGGCTAATATCGCTATCCGTACGATTCGACTATTGCATCCGTGATCGTCTGAGTATAGTGTAATGCTCCACCTAATTTCCACTGCGATTATAAATACAATAGAATCGATATAAAACAATTTAGTTTCGTCATTCTGACTTTGATTACATTTTACACAGAAAAAAGAACGGATAATTAGAAAACAACAAATGTCTATCTCGCTCTAAT
This sequence comes from Euprymna scolopes, assembly GCF_053919585.1. Taxonomy (NCBI): domain Eukaryota; kingdom Metazoa; phylum Mollusca; class Cephalopoda; order Sepiida; family Sepiolidae; genus Euprymna; species Euprymna scolopes. The sequence goes on along the minus strand of NC_136487.1, from coordinate 166,762,312 downwards.
GCAAACCTGATTTTATTCTTATATAACTCCCACTTCTTCTTAGGTGTCCGATCAAAATGCTGCAAGCATTTAATTGGGAAATTTATCCCGCAGCGGAAATATTGAGAACGTGTTAATTAAGAACTGCTAAAAACTACATCTGCGTAATCAAATAAAATGTTTGCATAAGTGCGCAGGTTTTGGTGTCATATTATTGTATTACCTTGTAATATATCACACGTGTTTATTCGTTTTCGTATAGTTGTTTATTGCTTTACTGGGTGCGTATTTGTCTTCTGAAGAGTATAGGTAAGCCGCTGTAAAAAATAAAAACGAAAATAATATTACTGTAGGAGTAGCCGCGTTTTTCCTTAATTAATATTTCTTATGCAAGTTAACGATTAAAACTAAAAACATACCATGTGGCAATGTATGTGTTTTATTCCCCTCATATATACATTGTTCTACCGAGGTTTGAACGTTGATATGATGCCATGTAGAAAGGACCATCCCAAAATAATAGGCATATATTCGGCAGTTAACTGCAAATTAGTAATTTCATGAACTACTATTATACGATTATTAATGTCGAATTCAAATAGCCTTTGGTAAGAAATATGTCCGGAACTTTTTAATAACCGTTCTCTTATGAAGTCACCTGTAAAGCATGTGAGAAGTGGCGATATTTCTTACACATATTTCTTACCTATAATAATATTGGCTGGATTGCTCTTAAGCTATTTATTGCTTCGGCCATGACTAAAATATAACTATCATTATTATTCTGGCAAAATGTGTCTCTTTTTTATATATTAAATGCTGCCTTACACGTCAATAATTCATTGATATTCGATACAAGTTACAGATTATTAACAAGTACCCGTTCCAATGGTTATACTATAAGATGTTGATCATCACATGAAAATATTCATATATAAAATTTTTATATGCATCCCCATAAAATATAGTAATATTGACTCATGTGTTATGTAAACTATTGGCAGTTCTATCACAAGGGACGTTAAGCAAAACATATATAATTACTACGGGTGAGTAAAAACGCGACAGACTTTAGTAAACAAAAATGGATGGATAATGGTAAACGGTGTGTATAAACACATACAGACGGATCAATAACTATAACTAATTGGAAACTGATAGTTTTTAGATATTAAAAAAATAACTTTGCACGAAAAAAGTGATTCATATGTGTTGATTATAATAAAACTACAAATGGGGTTAAATAAACTTGCGATTCTTTATAAGGCCACGTGTATTTCGTCAATTAATTACCAAGGTTCATATATGATCGAAAAGAAAGATGGCCGAAATTAATTTTTTCAATGACTGACATCAATATATATATATATATATATATATATATATATATATATATATATATATATATATATTTCATTAATATGTATTAAGAGAAAACATAAAAAGTTAAGAAACATTGTCGTTTTCATGGTATATAATTTGGAGCATTATGTGTCAATTTGGTGCTAATGCACTTACTGATCCGCGCTATTTTTTTAAATCGTATTTCCAAGTTCAATTAAAATTTCATGATATGTGTTTTATTCAATAGTAAAGTCAAAGAACAGAATAGGTGCAAAACACGCTCGCCTCCCTGTTGTTATTTCAGCGCAGATCAATAAGTGCATGAGTACCATCATTTTTATGCTTCAATTAAATATAGTGTTTATTTCTGATAATTCCAAGCATAGTAATATATATATATATATATATATATATATATATATATATATATATATATATATATATATATATATATAGATATATATATGCATATATATATATATATATATATATAAGTAAAATATTAAAAAATCAGACAATAAAACCTTTACCAATCCGTCGTTTATAGAGGCAGATAGAGGTATTTCATGAATTGTTGCATTAAAATGATAATTGAAAATGATATAGAACGTTATAATGCATCTTAATATCGCCTAAAATTTAAAATGTTTTAATTATTTCATGAAAATAACATATTCTAAATACAAAATGATTGCAGATAAGTATGAATGTCTTGCAATAAAATCAGAATAGCCACTGAGTATGATATTTAAACGTGCATATTCTTTATTTATCAACCCAACACTAAGCTTATAATAATTTTCTGTCAGGAAAAACAGACGTTATCATTGCATTATAAACATACATTTGTGAAAACTGTTTTATGCTAAAAGAACAATAATATAATATAAATATATAGGCATGCATTAAAATATTCGGTGATGTATGTAATATGTAAAAACTCTCCAACAAAATGCTGTTTGAAAGAGAAATTAAATAAAATGTTTTTTTTTTTAAATTATAAGGCTTTTAATTTTCCTCTCAGATATATTTACATATATATATATATATATATATATATATATATATATATTTATATATATATATGTGTATATGTATATATCTATATATATAATATATACGTGCGTGTGTCTGTATATATACATGTATATACATAATATATTGAACATTTACCTATAAATAAGCAATAATTTAAATATATTGATTGCATTTTTCTAAAATTGAGGTTGAGTTTATTAATAAGAATATATTCGTTACTAAATGCACTCTTGCAGTTTTTTTTGTACGCAAATGAACAAAATGTTAGCTTCTAGATGTCCTTAATATAAGTAATTATTCTGTACGGGTATTTAATTATTTCAACTTGATGATATAGTTCATTTATGATTTCGAGGGATTAGCGTGACTTTGTTTCATACTCAGAAGATTTAAACCATTAATGGTGTATGTTGCAAAAATCATAACAATGCGCAGAATATTAATCATAAAAATGTAAAACTCGTCAAATATTGTACTGTTTCATGTTCTCGGCAAATGCATACTATTATATTAATTAAAATAGCTGATAGACAAATATTCTAATACATAGATGCATGCCTCTTCGAATAAGGCTAGCATTGATTAATAGTAAATAATGCTATTTGCCGTTTGATTTTACGCTTTTAGGTAATAGTATTTACCCTGCTTGTGGGTGCTATAGCCCTCCTGTCGAACATTTATGCATTTCGCCAAGAGGTAGTTTGTGATTTACTTTGCATTTACCATTATTAAATAATCAGGAACAATAGGGAGACTGACGCTTTTGGCTAACAAACCGAGAAATACTGTCTAAACTTATAGCTACGAAGATAATACTCGATATGCGTTCATGACGAAAATGAAAGTTGGCTCGATCCATCAGCATCGAGGTATATTGTCTTCTTTTTTTTAAATAGGCATCGCCACTTATCAAGGCAAAGATATCACTCGAGGATAAGGGTTAAAGAGTGTACAGTAGAAATTGAACAATACAGTAACCGTTAGTAATGGAGATTCGGTAAATTTGTTAACTCACATGGAACGGCTCATAAAAAAAAAAACTTCTTTACGTTCGAATTGGAGACAACCACATTGTAGTCAGCTGGAACGCACAACAACGGAAGACAATTCCATAGGCGTGTAGTACTAAGTAAGAAGCTTTTCTCATGGAATCTACGCTTAGTGTTAGGCACAGATAAAGAAAGGAGAAAACTAGTGATAGGGTATTCCTGCTAGACGGGTGTTTGTTGTGAAAGTTTTGCGAGGGGGGCATAGAATAGAGCTCAGCCGAGCACCCGCCATGAAAATAACGATAAAGCAGAGACAAACCCGTAACATTTGTTCTGCGAGAAAGAGGTTGCAGGAAAGAGAAAAGGAAATCCCCCACAAGCTACGAAGTCTATTTTGAACTATATCAAGGATGGAGCAGTCTTTTCTAGCAGCTCCTGCCCAGATGTGGCGAGATTACTCCATCCTTGGGCGTGCCTGGCTCTTATATAGATAGAGAATTGCATCAAGAGACACATAAAACATCACGTTCATATATTTGTATATCACATAGCATGTTTTCTGATACAGGAGCAAATATTGGAGGTTGGCAGCCTTGGTCGCAAAGGTTAGAGTTATCTGAAAACTTCTTGGCAAAGCCATTTTTGAGAGTTGGGATAGAGCACACGTTTCTGTTCAGGATTCTGTTTGCTATTTGCCAAAACTGATGGCGTTGTTCAGCTACTTTGGACTTGACGGACTGAACATACCACTCTCTAGCGTTCTTTATTACATTTTACACTGGTTGCTGGCAGTTCTGAAGCGGCTTTAGTCTCAGTACATCTATTACGTTGGAAGCAATGGAAAAAGTGATTTCTATGCGCAATGGTAGCAGCACATTCCGCAGAGACTCACGACTGTCTGTTAGGTTTTTGCTGGAATTTTTCCGAGGGTATAGACTAGTCTATACCTACAATTAACCATTCTGTTAGGTATGATACTATAGAGGACACATCCTTTTTAAACATGGAACGCAGAGGTAGATCTGATATAAATGTGCGGAATCTTTCCCAGTCCGTCATAGAGTATCGATATACTGCACGATGGAGAGGTACATCCAGGGACTTATTACAG